>NC_060126.1:272186622-272489652 GCF_021461395.2 Schistocerca americana | reverse complement strand
GTAAGCAGTTTGTTGTGGGACATCGTGAATTATTCCCGCTTCAGCGTTTATACTTTCATGACGTTCCGATAGTCGGCGGTGCTATACGTAGTTCACAAAATCGTGTGTTTAGAAGGTGCTTTCCAAGCACAGAGCTGTCATTGAGATTCTTTTGGTGGCAAGCCAGAGCATCGCAGACATTCATAGGAGTTTGCAGAATGTTTGCGGAAACCTGGCAGTGAAAAAAACCACGGTGAGTCGTTGGGCGAGCAGTCTGTTACCGCAACAAGGTTGAGAAAGCTCTCCTACCTCTCGCAGGCCGGCTGGCCGCACACAGCTGTGAGTCCTCCAGTGTTGTAACGGACGGAGACTGTCATTCTAGGTGATCAACGGATCACAACCAAACACCTCGCTGCACAACTGGACGTCACTGTTGATTCGCTGCCTAACAGTAGGCCATAAAGAGCAACCAAGAACCATCTGAGCGGAATTGCGGGAAGCAGTACGTGGTTGATGGGGACCTTACTGATGCGGCATCAGGTTGACTCTGAAGTTGACCAGTAGTGTTGCGACGTCGCAAATTATTACGGGCTAACATTTACTGCAGTAAGATACCTACGTGTGGAGCCCAGTGAACGTACAGGAGGCTGCAAACTGCTGTCTTAGCCGTGACTCATTGCACATCTGCCAGCGTGAGAACGGGCTTCTGTGTCACTTAGAACGACCGTAACTATATTCATACCCCCCTACGAATCTAAATAAAACATATTAAATATTAATCGAGTATTTTCAAACTTGGTAAACATTTTTTTTTCTTTGTTATTCAGAAGAAGATCTCCTCCAAATCTCAAAGCTGTTCAAATAATAGTTTCGGAGATCCAAAAAATAACCTAAAACCCACCAAACCGAAACTTAGGGTGAAAAATTCAGTTAGGAACGATTTACAGTTTGTCTTTGGTTATTATTTGAAATCATTGACAGAGTTCTCAATATATCATATCAATTAGTTTGGATTTTTATTTTCAAAACTTTAAATATTCTTCATTTCATACTATAAAAATTCAGAAAAAATTAGTATCTGTTTATTATGTTGTTGTGTGAATAAATGAGAATGAGTGAGAGTGTGTATGTGGGACTTGTGAAAAAATTCAATATTACATGTTGTTGTTGTTGTTGATGTAGTCTTCAGTCCTGAGACTGACCGAAAAAACGATTCCCTACACTATGCCGCTATTACAACGTAAGGTATGCTTTTTACGCACACTAACCTCCAGAAGCTCTCTTCATTATATTCTGACTTTAAGAGCCGCGCGGGATTAGCCGAGCGGTCTAGGGCGCAGCAGTCATGGACTACGCGGCTGGTCCCGGCGGAGGTTCGAGTCCTCCCTTGGGCATGGGTGGGTGTGTGTGTTTGTCCTGAAGATAATTTAGGTTAAGTAGTGTGTAAGCTTAGGGACTAATAACCTTAGCAGTTGAGTCCCGTAAGATTTCACACGCATTTGAACATTTGACTTTAAGGAAATGTCATTTTGAAACTGAGTTATACTCTCCGTCATGCACATCGATGTTTCGCCCAACCTCGAAAACAGAGGTTTGTGTTGCCTACTGGAGGCAGATGTTCTTACAGCGCACACCGAGCTCTAGTGGGTGGCGTTTCTGCCTGTTGATCACGGGGTTCCGGGTTCGACTCCCGGCTATCTTGGGGATTTGTTGCGCTCAGGGGACTGTGTGTCTGTGTTTTCCTCATCATTTCATCACCATTCGCGAAATGTAGCGACTCTGGAATGTGAAAAGATTGGGAATTTGCACGGGCACTGACAATCAAGCAGCTGAGCGCCCCACAAACCAAATACGAGGGTTGAATAAAATGTATTGCCTCCACCTTCGATAATTGGATTTGGATGAGAATATTTTAATAAATCAAACGCAGAATATCCCCAGTGTATTTATCAGCTACAAACACTCATTGTCTACAAACTGGTATTTTAAAAACATCTCATTTAAACGGATTTCGGACAAAGGTTTCGAAATATCAAATCGTAAAGTCATGACGATCGACTCGTAAAGCCTTGACGATCGATCGGTCGACCGGAATGGACGTGTGGGGGCGTCGCTGATATGAAGTGTAACGTTAAAACATGGGCAGCTTCTCCCCCTTGGCAAGCCGTTGTGGAACTCGCTTCTAAAATAGTTACGTCATACACTAAAAGCAAATGCCAATGCTATGATCTAAATAGTTGTAAATGCTGTCAGAAGTGATAGAATAGCCCCTAAGTACAGAGTTCTTTTTCTCCTTACAAATGGGTCACAATGTAACAGATGTCTAAAAAATTAAAAATGTCAAATAATATTAAATATAAGAAGATGGATAGTGAAACAAAGAGTAAAACACTCCCCACTGTGCATTATTTCCATGCAATGTTGTATATGGTGCATACCGCTATAAAACATTGATCTGTCATGAATCCTTTAATGAACTGTGTGGCGTTTATAATAACATAATGATATGCTAAAAACAAAAATTGTTTATTATTAAAAAAGATATAGAACATTTTTTTCAGGCAACCTTTAGTACCATCAATGCGTTTGGGAAAATGCATGACGACACAGCACTGCCTTATAAAATTATTTATCTACAACCAGTTTCGGTCATAGACGATATTCACTTTGAAAAAAATTTAGCAATCGCAACATCACGTAAGTTCGAGTCTTCAGACATGAAAGATAACGTGGTCAAGTCAAAATGTAAGAAACATTTAACATAGATATTCATTACCAAAGTAATGGCTCAGTCACTGAGTGACGCAGTGGGACTGTAGTCTCACAACGTTGGTCGCATTTCCGCTTTCATGTTTATCCAACCAGTGGGGTCATTGGCGGCGCCGTATCGCGCTTCTTTCACGACCTGTCGCAGTTCAACCTGTCACGGCCATGATAACCAAACCTCCTATGTGCTGTCCAATTCTGAGGGGCTGCATCGACTGACTTTACTATTACAGAAGACCACCAATGGCCGGAATAGTAACTCAGAGAACCGTGTGTTGATGTGAATGGTATATTCTTGTGGTATTTAGATCCAATACTTAAGTCCTATTCTTCGTCGTGGTCTATGGTTACAAGTAATGACACCACTCAACGTTCACAGTTCCTTTGTGAGTGGTGTTGCTGCTGCAGCCTTCAGTCCTGAGACTAGTTTGATGCAGCTCTCCATGCTACTCTATCCTGTGCAAGCTTCTTCATCTCCCAGTACCTACTGCAACCTACATCCTTCTGAATCTGCTTAGTGTATTCATCTCTTGGTCTCCCTCTACGATTTTTATCCTCCAAGCTGCCCTCCAACACTAAATTGGTGATCCCCTGATGCCTCAGAATATGCACTACCAACCGATCCCTCCTTCTAGTCAAGTTGTGCCACAAACTCCTTTTCTCCCCAATCCTATTCAGTACCTCCTCATTAGTTATGTCATCTACCCATCTAATCTTCAGCATTCTTCTGTAGCACCACATTTCTAAAGCTTCTATTCTATTCTTGTCTAAACTATTTATCGTCCATGTTTCACTTCCATACATGGCTACACTCCATACAAATACTTTCAGAAGCGACTTCCTGGCACTTAAATCTATACTCGATGTTAACAAATTTCTCTTCTTCAGAAACGATTTCCTTGCCACTGCCAGAGTACATTTTATATCCTCTCTACTTCGACCATCATCAGTTATTTTGCTCCCCAAATAGCAATACTCATTTACTATTTTAAGCGTCTCATTTCGTAATCTAATTTCTGCAGCATCACCCGATTTCATTCGAGTACATTCCATTATCCTCGTTTTTCTTTTGTTGATGTTCTTCTTATATCGTCCTTTCAGGACACTGTCCATTCCGTTCAACTGCTCTTCCAGGTCCTTTGCTGTCTCTGAGAAAATTACAATGTCATCGGCGAACCTCGAACTTTTTATTTCCTCTCCATGGATTTTAATTCCTACTCCGAATTTCTCTTTTATTTCCTTTACTGCTTGCTCAATATACAGATTAAACAACATCGGGGATAGGCTACAACACTGTCTCACTCCCTTCCCAACCACTGCTTCCCTTTCATGCCCCTCTACTCTTATAACTGCCATCTGGTTTCAGTACAAATTGTAAATAGCCTTTCGCTCCCTGTATTTTACCCCTGCCACCTTCAGAATATGAAAGAGAGTATTCCAGTCAACATTGTCAAAAGCTTTCTCTAAGTCTACAAATGCTAGAAACGTAGGTTTGCCTTTTCTTAATCTAGCTTCTAAGATAAGTCGTATGGTCAGTATTGCCTCACGTGTTCCAACATTTCTAAAGAATCCAAACTGATCTTCCACAAGGTCGGCTTCTACCAGTTTTTCCATTCGTCTGAGTGAGCAGCTTATAAGAGTAAGTCAAATGCATTTAAAAAATCATGGAACTTGTATCCCTGTCACCTTAAGGTCAGTCTTCAATTACATAAAATATAATTAACAGAGCAGTGTTTATACAAACTACCATATAGGTACTTATCATTATATTGTGTAGGCTGTCATGGAGGGAGGAAGGAAGTAAGGAAGGCTAGGGTTTAATGTTTCGTTGACATCGGCGTCATCACAGACGGAGCAAGGGTGAAGTAGCAAAGTCGGCCATGCCCTATCGAAGGAACTATCCCGGCGGTTGCCTCGAGCAGTTGAGGTAAATCACGGAAAACGTAAATGTGGATGGATGGGCGTGGATTTGAACCATTGTACTAATGGCTCTGAGCACTATGGGACTTAACATCTGTGGTCATCAGTCCCCTAGAACTTAGAACTACTTAAACCTAACTAACCTAAGGACATCACACACATCCATGCCCGAGGCAGGATTCGAACCTGCGACCGTAGCGGTAGCGCGGTTCCAGACTGAAGCGCCTAGAACCGCACGGCCACATCGGCCGGCGAACCATTGTACTCCCAAGTGTGAGTCCAGTTAGCTAGCGACAACACAACCTCGCTGGGTATGGTGAGAGGTTAATGGGCAGGAAGGAGAAAGGATGGCGAGAGATAAGAAACATAGGGGAAATTTTCGCATTCGACTTTTCCAAGAACATAGTCTCTCGGAATGCCAGAAGTAATTACTTTTTTTCCTTGAAATATGAAAAATTTGCATTTGCAAAAGATTCCTACTGCATAAATGGCAAGCACAATGAACTGCACGGGTCGTGCCTACAGATGACAGACCACTAGCTGTCGGTGGCCTTCTACTTAAAAGTACTGTAAGTGCGCTCTACGCAGTTGAAAGATACCAAGGTATTAACGGCCTAGACAGACGACAAGGGTGATAAGGAAGGAACACGAAGGGAGGTGAGTCGCCACCACGCTTGTTGATGGTGCGGGGGGGGTGGGGGGGGGAAGGGGGGGGGGCAAGTTCCCCGAGACTCGTGTAACGACGTCAGGCGCGCTCAACTATCGCAGCGGCGGCGCCATCCGTCAAGTTGGGGAGCCTGTAACAGCATCAGGCGTGCCAACTACGCCGCCTGCAGGGAGCAGCAGCCCGTGTCCCCGCGGGACGCAGACGAGGAGCAACGAGGTTACCTGCCCTGCGAGCGGGGACAAACTGGGTTACGGCGGCAGCAGGAAGTGGAATCGCGAGCGGCATACTGATACAGACGCATACGCCCACATATGCGACGCAGCTGACGCATGTACACGAAAACTGTATGATGAGATGGGCGTCCCTGAGGGAGACACCCCGAGGTACCGGTACTCGGGCGTGATTCTGGCATACAAGCGATTACCAGTTTAGCATGTGGAAAGACTCACCATTTTGAATACGTGAAAAGATGATGGACATACCGCTAAAGCTTGAGTGCATTGAACCGCTATAACACAGTGGAAGCAATCACTTTTGATCCTGGAGGGCTTTAAATGCTGAATTCTGTTGGAGACCTACTTCGTTGCTTTCTGTGTGATCTTCCAACGAATCTCTGTGAAGGATTCGTTTTCTGTCATTTAGATTTATATGACTGATACACCCTAAATTCCTGGTGACGATGCTCTTACAGATCTGATGATTGTTACCGACACTAGTTATTAGTGACGATACCGATGACAATAATGGGTCTTTGCGACTGAATGAATGACACTGTCGTCAGAGCGTAGGGGGTACTTTTCACTGCCGGCCGGAGTGGCAGAGCGGTTCTAGGCACTACAGTCTGGAACCGCTACGGTCGCAGGTTCAAATCCTGCCTCGGGCATGGATGTGTGTGATGTCCTTAGGTTAGTTAGGTTTAGGTAGTTCTAAATTCTAGGGGACTGATGACCTTAGAATTCAAGTCCCATAGTGCTCAGAGCCATTCGAACCATTTTTTTTTACTTTTCATCTCTTTATCCAAATTTATTACTCACTGCTGGAAAAAAATTATTACATCCTTTTAGAGGTTTCTAGTACACTCAAGAGCCATTGTTGTAACAGTGCATATGGAATATATGAAACGATAACAGTTACACATCAACAGAGCTGCCAGGTATCGACCCGTGCTGAAACACCCGCATTAGTATGTAATATAGCCTCCACAGGCGGCAATAAAGGCGCTCACTCTGTCATCCAGCCGAACATATAAGTGGCGAATATTACCCTGGGATAACTTATTGCATGCCTGCCGGGCTTCTTCACGTAGATCTGCAAGAGCTGTTGGCTGATGAGTCACTGAAGTCACTTCTCATCCCATCATAATCCACACATTCTCGATCAGAGGGAAGTCCAGAGATAGTGATGGCCAGGGAAGTTTGCTGAGTTTCACGGGCAGTGTATGGGTCAGCAGCCCGCCCGCTTGACAGTGCGGTCTAACGCACGGCTTTCTGGGCGGGAAGGAGCGCCAGTCCCCGGCACCAATCTGCCAGGCGGATTTGTGTCGAGGTCCGGTGAACCGTACAGTCTGTGGATGGTTTCTAGGCGGTTTTTAGGCTAGTTCCCCTTATTCCGCCTCAGTTACACTATGTCGGCGATTGCTGCGCAAACAAGTTCTCCACGTACGCGTACACAACCATTACTCTACCAAGCGAACATAGGGGTTACACTCGTCTGGTGTGAAACGTACCCTGGGGGGTCCACCGGGAGCCGAACCGCACAGTAATCCTGGGTTCGGTGTGGGGCGGCGGAGGGGCGAAGTTGACTGCGGTAGTCGTCGTGGGGTTGTGGACCACTGCAGCTGCGGCGGGGACGGAGCCTCTCCGTCGTTTCTGGGTCCCCGGTTAACATACAATACAATACAGTGGGTCAGCATTATCCCACTGGAACAACACACCACCCTCCTATTGCAAGAATGGCAAAAGAAAGAGTCTAAGAACATTCTGCATGTACCAAGCGCTGGTTAGTTTCCTCTCTGTAAACACCAAAGGTGAAGGGGTGTTGTCTCTTATCGTACCCCAGATCATAAGGCCAGGATTGGGGCCAGTGTGACGAATATACTCTACGAGACAACTTGAAACGTCCCCTTTGAAGAATTATACATGACTGTCCTTAAACTGATACACAATATTTTTTTAGCGCAACGCAATCTGACTTTCAAAAATCCCTACAAAAAAAATGGCTCTGACTAACATTAACCTATGCGTTTCACAAATCGCTTACCTCACAAAAATCTTGGTTACTCGAACTACTGCAATACAGCAAGCGCCACTACTGCCAGCTAAATAAAAGATTCAAACTATGGAAGGCACTAACTACTGATAGGGATAGTTAGCAAATGAAAGATATTAATAGAGAACAAACAATGTATTTACCTTAATATCATATATATATATATATATATATATATATATATATATATATATATATATATATAGCAGTTCATGACAAATTTCAAAACTCCGCCATCTCTCTCCCCACATCCACCACTGCTGGCGGCTCACCTCCAACTGCGCAACGCTACGCGCTGTTAACATCCAGCTGCCGCTGCCCAACACTACAATGGCAGACAACAATGCAAACTAGCCACAGACTGCACACAGCACAGCGAGTGATTTTTATACAAAGGTGGCGTTACCAATAAAAAAACCTAAACAGCCTACTTACAAGCTCTCACCAGGTCTACCCGCAAATGACCATCACACGCATGCACGAAGAATCTGCTTTGGTCGCTGAAGACTACGGCGCGCCATTCCATCTTCCAAGTGATCCCCTGACGGCACCAGACGATCCGTGCATGTCGATGCTGTGCCGTGAGTGGAAGACCTGGCTAGAGGTGCAGGTGCCCGTAATCCCACGGTTAACATCCGGATCGCAACTTGAGCACACAAGCCGTCTTATCTGTGTTGTGGTACCTGTACGATCTGCGACCACTGTCATTACAATACGACGATCCTGGTGAACGTCTGTGCTGCGTGGATGTACAGAAACTGATGCAAGGTACGAGAATGATTACGTGGCCATTGATACCAGCATCGTTGCACAACTGACGCAGCACGTCCAACTTGTGTGGCAGTTCCCCAAAAGGACTATCCGGCCACTCGGAAGGCCACAATTAGACTCCTTTCAAACTTGCTGAGTTGGCTTTAGAAAGCACGAGTGCGTCTCCGTGGCCTGCTTGCTTCACAAGTTTGCACCATACTGAGTCTTCTGGCTGCGAGCATTCCCTATTAAATGGTAGACATAGATAGCGCTCCGGTAGCTATACCACTACGCCATCTGTTGGTGGACGACGTTGGAACCATTATCAGTACATCTACCATGCCCGAGGAAGCTTATGCCGTCATAGTTTTAAAGTCGACGTCATCTTTCCCGCTGTACTAATACTTTTCCGGTGGTGTATTTTATAATAAGTCACGTACTTTATTCTGGTTTATTTCCTCCTCATGCTAGCAATGTTGGATGCCTTATTACCAGCATAGTCCCTCTTTTTACCACTACAAATAAATCACCTATAAACTCAATGGTTATCTATATTTCTGAATCATTTATAGTACAGTTAAATAAATCACAACATTATGCCTTATAAAAAATTGTTACGTGTAAAGGCAGCATCTGAAAATGTGTTACCGCTAATGACCTTATACAGAAACTACATGACTGACGAAGAACTACAGGATGTCCATAAATTGGCCTTACAACTTTAGAATTTCATTCCAATGGCATTTGTTGAACTATTTTAACAACATTTCTTTCATTGTAATCAGTGTTTGTAAAAGTTTTTTGACAGAGTTTAGTAGACCTCTATATGGGCGCCCTTAGTTGCACGAAGCACATCAAGCGGTACTCGATCTCTTGCCATGTTCGCTGATGCATAGCGTCATTAATGGTGCCAATGGCATTACGAATTTGCTTCAAGCCAGCAATGTCCCTTATCTGTGTTTGATACAGGATATCTTCTACATAACCTCATAAAAAAAAGCTCAAGGGAGTGATATCTGGCGCCGGCCGCTGTGGCCGAGCGGTTCTAGGTGCTTCCATCCGGAACTGCGCTGCTGCTACTGTAAGTAGGCTATTTGCTATGTAAGTTAGCTGTTTATGTTTTTATGTTGGTAACGCCACGTAGCGCTCTGTATGAAAATCACTGACTGTGCTGTGTGCAGTCTGTGGCTGGTTTGCATTGTTGGAATATTTCCTATTGTAGTGTTGGTAGGTTGGATGTGAACAGCGCGTAGCGTTGCGCAGTTGGAGGTGAGCCGCCAGCAGAGGTGGATGCGGGAGGAGAGATGGCAGACTTTTGAGAGCGGACGATCTGGACGTGTCTCCGTCAGAAAAACGAAATTTGTAAGACTGGATGTCATGAACTGATATATGTATTATGACTTCTGAACACTATTAAGGTAAATACATTGTTTGTTCTCTATCAAAATCTTTCATTTGCTAACTATGCCCATCAGTAGTTAGTGCCTTTAGTAGTTAGAATCCTTTATTTAGCTGGCAGTAGTGGCGCTCGCTGTGTTGCAGTAGTTCGAGTAACGAAGATTTTTGTGAGGTAAGTGATTCATGAAAGGTATAGGTTTTTGTTAGTCAGGGCCATTCTTTTGTAGGGATTATTCAAAGTCAGACTGCGTTGCGCTAAAAATATTGTGTGTCAGTTTAGTGATGATCAGAATAAGTAAAGAGAAAAATGTCTGAGTACGTTCAGTTTTGCTCATCTGTTTGAAAATCAAATAACGTAGGGGGTTTACCAGCACAGTAATTCATTAATTTTTCTAAGGGGATGTTTCACTACTGTCGCGGGTTTGAATCCTGCCTCGGGCATGGATGTGTGTGATGTCCTTAGGTTAGTTACGTTTAAGTAGTTCTAAGTTCTAGCGGACTGATGACCTCATATGTTAAGGCCCATAGTGCTTAAGAGCCATTTGAACCATTTTTTTACGTCTGGAGAACGCGGTGGCCAAAGAAAAGGCCCATCCCTCCCAATCCACCTGCCTGGAAATGTTTCATTAAGGAACCGACCAAAATGCTATCCCCACTGTGGTGGTGCACCATCTTGCTGGAAAATTATAGTTGGTTGTAAGTCAATCAGTTGTGGTGCTACATATTCGGTCAGAAGGTCGAGGCAGACATCTGCAGTAATTGTTGACTCGTTGAAGAAAATGGACCAATTATTCGGTTGCACCACACATTAACTTTTGGACTATCGTTGTGAAGCTCTCTAGTCACGTGGGGGGGTTCAGAGCCTCAGATTCTCACACTGTGTCTGTTTAATGTCCCAGAAACATGAAAAGTTGTCTCGTCACTGAAACAAACTCGCTTGAGGAATGCTTCATCCTCCGAAAGGCGTTCCAGTATATTGAGTGTAAAATCTGTCCGTTTTGGCTTGTCATTTGGCTCAAGTGTCTGTAACAGTTACACTTTGTAAGTGTACAACCGTAAGTGCTTGTGAAGGACCTTACGCACAGTTGAACGTGGTAGTTGCAACTGTTGGCAGCAGTGCTCATGGACTTCGTAGGTGAACGAGTGAAGACGTTTAAAACGCGATCGATTTTTTCCTCGGATGTTTTTGGTCGCCCGCTCCTCCGTCTATCCAAAACTGTCCCTGTCTCGATAAATTTTTTGTGCCATGTACGGCTTGAAGAACGCGATGGTGGATCTCTTCCATACTTCTTTCTGAAGTTTCGTTGAGTCTGGACATCCGATTTTGCCTCAATAAACCAGGACACACATTGTGCCTTCTCTTGAGGAGGCCATTTTATAGAGGTTCAGTTCCTTCCCCCAACAGAGTATCTGGAGCACATAATTTTAGTGTATATAAAAACTTTAGTAAACAGAGGTTACAACAAAAGAAATTTTATTAAAATATTTCAACAACTGCCGTTGTAATAAAATTTTGAAGTTGTAAAGGGACTTTATGGACACCCCGTATTACGGCAACGCGTTGTTGTGGCCTTCATTCCGAAGACTGGTTTGATGCAGCTTAGCGTGGTAGTCTACTCGATGCAAGCTTCTCCATCACTTAATAACTAGTGCAATGTACATCCATTAGAAACTACTTACGTTTTCATTCCCTCTACGATTTGTATCCCCACACTCCCTTCCCTTAGCAAAATATTCATTATTATTTCATGAAGTGTCCCATCAGCTGATCACCTCCCTTTCTTGAAGTTGTGCTTAAAATTCTTTTCTTCCCAATACCATTCAGTGTCTCCTCATTACTTACTTGATCTATGCATCTAATTTTCAACATTTTTCTGTAGCACCACATTTCAGTTTGATCGTCCAAGTGTCACTTCCATGTAAGGCTGCAGTCCAGGCAAGTGCCTTCAGAAAAGACTTCCTAATACATCAACTTATGTTCCATATTAAGAAATATCTCTTTTTCAGAAATGATTACCTTAGTATAGCCAGTATGCACTTTTTTTATCCTCTCTGCTTCAGCCATCATCTATTATTTTCAGCACAGATAACAAAGCTCGCCTATTACTTTTAATATTTCTTTTCCTTTAGTATTTTGTTGACGGCCACATCATGATATCTTTTCAAGACGATGTCCATTCCGTTCAACTGCATTTCCAAGTCCTTTGCTGTCTCTGACAGAATTGCATTATCACCGGCAAAGCTCAAAGTTTTAATTTCTGCTTCCTGAACTTTAATTCTTTCTCCAAATTTTTCTTTAGTTTCCAAAGTGCTTACTCAACGTACAAGTTAAATAACATCGAATGCGGAGTACAGTCCTTTCTCAGTCTCTTCTCAACTACGCTTTCTCTTTCATGTGCTTCGTCTCTTACAACTGTAGTCTGTTTCGTGTACAAATTGTATGGCAGAGTGTAAGGTACAATATGACGAAATTTTGAGGACATAGTGTAACAGTGGACAAATATATGTGCTTACCAATAAAATTAGCACTGTAAAAGAAAAAGGATCATAATGATAAACTCAACATCCCAGGTAACTGAAAGGTTGGATACCAAATTCGACGACATCAATCCCCAAAAATATCATTATCATTGTTTTGAACAATATAATTATCATCAATAGCAACAACTAAATCTAATACAGCTTTCGCAGTAAATCATTTTTTTTAAATACCGAGTCCGGAAAGATTTGGCGGTTCTCTTACAGCGTACATTGTCTCCGACGCAAGAATGTTGTTGAACAGTGGAGTTAGCACTGGTTAGGAGCCCAAAGTGAATCATGGGGCCGCTTGGGGCGATTATTCAAAGGAGGCGCCAGAGGCGCACAAAATCAATTTTTTACACATATTGCCACGGTCCAGGGGTAGCATCTTTCACAAATAATGAAAACGTCATCGGTGCCAGATACGATCTTAAAATTCGTCAGCGAAGAAGATCAAAGAGCTTTGGAATAAAGAGTCATCTTCATTCAGTCAATGATCTTGTCAAAGAAGAATGAGGAGGCGGCAGAGGATGAAGCCACCCTTTACCCCAAAAAAGGTGGAAGAATCAGCAATGATCAATGGCTTGAGGATGTAGAAGGCAATGGAAGTCACTCCATTTAATACACCCAAAACAGTGATGGCTCTTATAAAATCATACCAATGTGCTACAGTGTGGTGGTCTATGGCCTGTAGCTAATATCCATGGAATTTCTGTACCATTTTCGTTTTGATGAGCTAAATAGATGCTCTGTAACTAGGCGTCTGGCTTTGCTTCGGTGTAACGCTTCACAAATTGCACTTATTCTTGTGTTGGTTCCATTTTACTCAACTCAGTGTACCTGCAACATCACAGGGAAAACTTTTTTCTGTTGTTGCACCTAAGAGGGCACAGTTGGTTTGTTCGTTCTGTGCCGTATCATTACGTGGGTTCTTTTTTATTTATTCGTGTCAGAAGCATGCTAAAGGAATTGACGAAATCTGCATTCAGATAACATTTCTCCAAACCTGCGGCATTGCTACTGGCAAGCAACAGACCCTGTTCTGCCATGGTAAAGGGCAGAGAGGGCACTGGCACATGTGACTGACAGTTTATTTTTGGCTACACTCGCAATGTAGCCACATGACTTAATCTATGACTTAGACCTAACAATTCTTACATGCAGGTAAAATTAACTAACGACTGCTCAACATTTTAAAAACACTCGAAAAAATGACAAATCGTTCCAATTAAGAGGTTCCAAAACCACAAACCAGAGGCAGTAAGTTTAACAAATGACACTCTTTATCACAAAGTTATAATATAGTTAATAATCACATGTAAGTAAGAATTAAATTTCAAATTCGTATATTTCCTATCTTACGAACGGGTTCAGCATGTCCCAGTGGCAAGATGGCGGCAACAGCGGCCGGCCTCAGGCAAACAACATTGAAAAACACTAACCAACTGGCTATCTAAAACAAAACAAACCGAATTTTAAGACCCAAATAATTATAAAACACTTTCACCAAGAGCACTGCAGGTGTGCTAGGTAACTTTAATTTTTTTAAAAAAAAGAAAGACACTTCAAAGCTGCAATAAATTTTAAATAACACCAGCAAGACAGCTGGAAGATCATTTAAATTAATGGATGTTTCTTGTTTGTTATAGTGCAACAGACTTCAAATTTGCGCGGTATCACAAACTGGGGTTAGATTCAGGAAAGAGTAATTCACTTAACAACTGGAAAGGCCCCCCACGTTTAAACACACACAGCTTAAAATTTAAAAACACTTAAAAGCCTTAAAACATCCAAATTAACACTATCAGCGATCACGTAATATGACTACTCAGGTAGGAGCCACCAAAACATTCCCGGCTCCAGCAACAAGCCTGTGACTTGCATCCTCAGTACGTAAGGACAGGTGCTCACTATAAAGAATCGTGCTGTGAAGTACCACTCAAATGACTCCACCAATCTCACTCTCTACCCATCCTGAAACCAAGGTGAAATCAATACACTGCTGTAACCTGCGCAGAATAGCACCTTTTCTGCAGCACAGCGGCTAGACCGACCCAGTTAAGCAGACTGCGATGTTTACTTCCGTAAAAATTCGTGGACTCCAGACGGGTCTGAGTCAACAGCCTTGTTCGCTTATCGTTACAAAAGGTACACTGCGACCGGTTTACGTAACTTCACTAGCACTGCTAATCACATATCCCGTTCCATATACCATTGTCCACAGCATGTATCTCTATGCACCAGTATTCTGTCAGAAACCCCACCATCAAGCTCGCTTGACGGCCGGGATACAAACCAAGTCGAAACCGTTTGCTCGCGCTCTTCAAACCTCTGCGAACCCAACCCCTCACACTATCGGCGAGGCTAACCTCGCGCGTAAGGTAATTACAGCTGCCATCGACCACAGACGGTCTCAAGCACTTTTGCCTGGCCTAAAGTCAACTTGTGAAGCAATTTGTTGGTCCGTAGCCTTGATGGGTCTACAGAGTGTAGAAGTTGTGCAGTACTTTTTTAAGGTTCCAGGCAGCCTTTATGAAGCAAACTAAAGTGTAACTCGATGTCTTAATTGCGTAATGAGATCCTGTTTCTACGCCGTTGTCGTTTATCTTTAATTTTGAAGTCGAGAAAGAGTCGTTCAGGAACATGTAATGGCTGCAGTTACAGATAACTCGGTCGCAAACATAACGACAGAATGGTGCGTGTTGATCGCCAGGTGAGATTTCGCTGTTTAACTTGACCGTAAAGAACAGTGCTGCCATTAGTTGCGAGGGACGCAATTACTCGCAAGTACACTAACCACAGGGCGGTAACGACCGTTGAACAGCTATAGTTTCGTAGAGCTTAATTACTCTGAGGCCTGTATATCCTGAAACTATAAGCTCTGAATCCAAGTCGATGTTTCCAGAGAAAATCAACCACATTTCATGTACACAGATAGGCAGCAGATCGATACGCGAAGAGGCCGTAGGGCCGATTTTCATTGGTTCAAATGGCTCTGAGCACTATGGGACTCAACTTCTGAGGTCATTAGTCCCCTAGAACTTAGAACTAGTTAAACCTAACTAACCTAAGGACATCACACACATCCATGCCCGTGGCAGGATTCGAACCTGCGGCCGTAGCGGTCTCGCGGTTCCAGACTGTAGGCCTATAACCGCACGGCCACTTCGGCCGGCCCGATTTTCATTGTTTCGTTGTTTTCAAAAATGGCTCTGAGCACTATGGGACTCAACTTCTAAGGTCATTAGTCCCCTAGAACTTAGAACTAGTTAAACCTAACTAACCTAAGGACATCACACACATCCATGCCCGAGGCAGGATTCGAACCTGCGACCGTACCGGTCTCGCGGTTCCAGACTGCAGCGCCTAGAACTGCACGGCCACTTCGGCAGGCGTTTCGTTTTTTCTAGAAGCCCTTGATAACACTGAAGATTGTATTATCTTCGAGTAACGCAAACAACGACATAATTCGTCCATAGAGCATTGGAAGAAGACCTTTTATAATTACAATTTTTAGCAGCATACGTGCCACTTACGTGGAAGTGTGCGAAACTAATGGCTGTTCCAAACGCTTTGAGCAAAAATAACACACATTGTGATCTTCATCAGGTTCCTGCTGCGTTAGCGGGTCATTTTCGTCTCCGTTTCAGGCTGTCCAATGGTATCTTCTTAATTCTGCTGGGTGTGCTGTCGTCCAACACATCTTTCGGAATCTGAAATACCTGAAAGAGGTGGTAGTGAATCGTAAACTGAGAAACCAGAGCTAGGGCATTAATGGTCGGAAACGAATATTTAAAATTAAGTTCATCGCTGTTCTATGGGACAGTATCGCAAAATATATAAAATAATTTCTCAGTTTCAGTCTCTCTTATTTATAAATATTAACTGACATGTGGCTGGAATGCAGCCACCGTCAGGTGCTTTAGAATTACTTGTAAACTGATATTTACTTATAGATGCCTTTGAAGTGTGATAGGGTGTATTTATTTGGTGTGTCAATGAGATTAGTTCAAATGGCTCTGAGCACTATGGGGTTTAACATCTGAGGTCATCAGTCCCCTAGAACTTAGAACTACTTAAACCTAACTAACCTAAGGACATCACAAACATCCATGCCCGAGGCAGGATTCGAACCTGCGACCGCAGCAGCAGCGCGGTTCCAGACTGAACCGCGTAGAACCGATTGGACACACTGGCTGGCTCAATGAGATTAGCCGCCTGCTGTGGCCGAGCGGTTCTAGACGTTTCAGTCCGGAACCGCGTTGCTGCTACGGTCGCAGGTTCGAATCCTGCCCCGGGCATGGATGTCTGTGACGTCCTTAGGTTAGTTAGGTTTAAGTAGTTCTAAGTTCTAGGGGACTGATGACCTCAGATGTTAAGTCCCATAGTGTTTAGAGCCATTTGAACCATCAATGAGATTGTACACCGAAAAATGTCCCTGTGCAGAGACATTTATTTATTTTAGTGTCCACGATTACACTGATCAGCCACAACATTGTGACTACCTACCTAATAGCCGGTATGTCCACCTTTGTACGGATAACAGCGATGATGCGTCGTGGCATGGAAGCAGTGAGGCCTCGGTAGATGGCTGGAGGGCGTTGGCACCACATCTCCAAACAAACTTCACCGAATTCCCATAAATTCCGTGTAGGGGGACAATGAGCTCAGTCACATCCCAGATGTGTTCGATCGGGTTCAGATATGGCTAGTTGGGACGGGGGGGGGGGGGGGCAGTACATGAACTGTAACTCGTCACTATGTTCCTCGAACCACACCATAGCACACCTGGCCCTGTGACGTGGCGCATTATCTTGTTGAAAAATGGCAATGCTGTCGGGAAACATGATAGTCATGTAGGGGTGCACGTGGTCTGCAAGTAGTGTACGATACTCCTTGGCTGTAACTGCGGCTTGCACGAGCTCCACTGGACCCATGGTTGCCCACGTGAATGTTCACCGCAGAATAATGGAGCCATGGCCAATCTGTCTCCGTATCGCAGTACAGAAGGAGCTGTTCGTCTGGAAGATGATGGATTTCCGGCCTCTGATCGGCATGATGAAGAAGGTATTGGGATTCATTAGCCCATGATACGCTCTGCCACTGCGCCAACGTCCAGGGTCGATGGTCACTTACCCATTTCAGTCGTAGTTGCCAATGTCGTAGTGTTAACTTTGGCCCATCAGCTGTGGAGGCCCGTCGTTAGGAACCTTAGGTGCACTGTGTGTTCAGACACACTTGTTCTCTGCCCAGAATTATAGTCTGATGTTAGTTCCGCTACAGTTGGCCACCTGTCCTGTTTTAACAGTCCGCCAAGCCTACGATGTCCGACATCTGTAATGAGGAGTGGCCGCCGAACCCTACGATGTCTGGACGTGGTTTTACCTTGGTTTCACCACAGCACTCCTCGAACACCCGCCAAGTCGTACAACTTCCGAAATGCTCGTGCCGAGCGGAAGGGCCATCACCATCTGCCATCGGTGTAACTCGGATATATCGCGCGCCTTCCCCATTCTACGGACAGCACGCTCATTAATACTAAATGCACCATGCGTGTATCTGACTAGCAGTCATTCCTCTGCAGACGCTCCTGCTGTCGCCTGGCCGGGTTTATAATGATACTAGGTCAGTGGTCATAATATTCTGGCTGGTCAGTGTATCTGTGTTGTGTGTTCAAATAATCTCAGTGGTCTTTACCTATGCTTTTCCTGACTATACACGTATCTGCCACACATAATACATCAGACACAAAATCATCAATTCACGTTATCACGTATAGTCGTTTACATTCCATAGATACTTAACTACTGAGATAAAACTTGCTTTAGTTTCTTAGATAGTAGATACACTCTGAATATTTCCTAGAAACATATATTTGTCGTGAAACTTGATACACTGTTTGACTGTTTAGTGTTAATTGCGGCACACTCGGCTTCTCAACGATAGCACTAACAAGGGAACCTCCCCATCGCATCCCCCTCAGATTTAGTTATAAGTTGGCACAGTGGATAGGCCTTGGAAAATTGAACACAGATCAATCGAGAAAACAGGAAGAAGTTGTGTGGAACTATGAAAAAAATAAGCAAAATATACAAACTGAGTAGTTCATGCGCAAGATAGCCAACATCAAGTTTATTGTGAACTCAAGAGCGCCGTGGTCCCGTGGTTAGCGTGAGCAGCTGCGAAACTAGAGGTCCTAGGTTCAAGTCTTCCCTCGAGTGAAAAGTTTAATTTTTTTATTTTCAGTTTATGTGGCAAACTTTTATGTTTTCATCATTTTTTTGGGAGTGATTATCACATCCACAAGAAAACCTAAATCGGGCAAGGTAGAAGAATCTTTTTACCCATTCGCCAAGTGTACAGGTTAAGTGGATCGACAACACATTCCTGTCATGTGACGCACATGCCGTCACTAGTGTCGTATAACATATATCAGACGTGTTTTCCTGTGGAGGAATCGGTTGACCTATGACCTTGCGATCAAATGTTTTCTGTTCCCAATCGGGAGGCACGTCCTTTCGTCTACTAATCGCACGGTTTTGCGGAGCGGTCGCAAAACACAGACACTAAACTTATTACAGTGAACAGAGACGTCAATGAACGAACGGACAGATCATAACCTTGCGAAAATAAGGGAGTAAACTCTTCACTCGAGGGAAGACTTGAACCAAGGACCTCTCGTTCCGCAGCTGCTCACGCTAACCACAAGACCACGGCGCTCCTGAGTTCACATTATCCTTGATCTTGCCTGTCTTGCGCATGGACTACTCAGTTTGTATATTTTGATTATTTTTTTCATAGTTCCAAACAACTTTTTCCTGTTTTCTCGATTGATCTGTGTTCAGTTTTTCAAGGCCTATCCACTGTGCCAACTTATAACTAAATCTGAGGGGGGTGCGATGGGGAGGTTCCCTTGTAAGTACCTACCGGCGGACTATTTGTCTGCTGACGGCAATATTTTACACATGGTTTCCAAGGAGGAATTGTCAACAATCTGGGATATGACAGGAACGATCATTCGAAGTGAAAAAAGTCTAGCAAACATGGACTGTAAAATACACGACTGGCCATTAAAATTGCTACACCACGAAGATGACGTCCTACAGACGCGAAATTTAACCGACAGGAAGAAGATGCTGTGATATGCAAATGATTAGCTTTTCAGAGCATTCACTCAAGGTTGTCGCCGGTGGCGACACCTACAACGTGCTGACATGAGGAAAGTTTCCAACTGATTTCTCATACACAAACAGCAGTTGACCGGCATTGCCTGGTGAAACGTTGTTGTGATGCTTCTTGTAAGGAGGAGAAATGCGTACCATCACATTTCCGACTTTGATGAAGGTCGGATCGTAGACTATCGCGATTGCGGTTTATCGTATCGCGACATTGCTGCTCGCGTTGGTCGAGATCCAAAGACTGTTATCAGAATATGGAATCGGTGGCTTCAGGAGGGTAATACGAAACGCCGTGCTGGATCCCAACGGCCTCGTATCACTAGCAGTCGAGACGACAGGCATCTTATCCGCATGGCTATAGCGGATCGTGCAGCCTCGTCCCGATCTCTGAGTCAACAGATGGGGACGTTTGCAAGACAACAACCATCTGCACGAACAGTACGACGACGTTTGCAGCAGCATGGACTATCAGCTCGGAGACCATGGCTGCGGTTACCCTTGATGCTGCATCACAAACGGAGCGCCTGCGATGGTGTACTCAACGACGAACGTGGGTGCACGAATGGCAAAACGTCATTTTTTCGGATGAATCCAGGTTCTGTTTACAGCATCATGATGGTCGCATCCGTGTTTGGCGACATCCAGTGAACGCACATTGGAAGCGTGTATTCGTCATTGCCTCCCTGGCGTATCACGTGGCGTGATGGTATGGAGTGCCATGGTTACACGTCTCGGTCACCTCCTGTTTGCATTGACGGCACTTTGAACAGTGGACGTTACATTTCAGATGTGTTACGACCCGTGGCTCTACCCTTCATTCGATCCCTGCGAAACCCTACATTTCAGCAGGATAATGCAAGACCGCATTTTGCAGGTCCTGTACGTGCCTTTCTGGATACAGAAAATGTTCGAATGCTGCTCTGGCCAGCACATTCTCCAGGTCTCTTACCAATTGAAAACGCCTGGTCAATGTTGGCCAAGCAACTGGCTCGTCACAAAACGCCAGTCACTACTCTTGATGAACTGTGGCATCGTGTTGAAGCTGCGTGGGCAGCTGTACCTGTACACGCCATCCAAGCTCTGTTTGACTCAATGCCCAGGCGTATCAAGGCCGTTATTACCGCCAGAGATGGTTGTTCTGGGTACTGATTTCTCAGGATGTATGCACCCGAATTGCGTGAAAGTGTAATCACATGTCAGTTCTAGTATAATATATTTGTCCAATGAATACCCGTTTATCATCTGCATTTTTTCTTGGTGAAGCAATTTTAATGGCCCTAGCGTACTTTCCTCACGATCGATAGCCGTACAAAATGAATTCGAAATAAAATCGCTGACTGCGAATATCGTGACATCAGCTTTATTAGGTACAATTATATTTCCTATTGGTGACATATGAAAATTTATGCCGAACCAGGACTCGAGCCCGGGTTTCCTGTTTATCGAGAGCGGTCGCCTGAAATACTTCGCCTATCCGCGCACACCTCCCGGACCTACCCAAACTTCCATGTTTCATACTGTCTACATCCTTGTCCTGGACAGGCGCAAATTATTAACACTCAGAGAATTTATTTCGAATTGATTTCGTACTTAACTGAAGTGTTTACAGGCACGGTAGCTCAGGGTGTTCGGTCACTACTGCCCTCTGTAATAAAAAAAACTGATGGAATGGATCAACAATGAACTTGAACCTGTATCATACGACGTCCGTCCCGAACAAATGCAACGAACAAAATGAGATTTAACAACAACAAAAAATAGTGTTTAAGCGACCGCTCGCGATAAGGAGGAAATCGGGTTAGAACTCGAGCCGGCACAAAGGTGGAAGAGATTAGTGTTTAACCTGCCGTCGACAACAATGTCATTAGAGACGGAGCACAAGCGCGGATTAGGGCCGTGCCCTTTTCAAAGGAACTATCCCGGCATTTGCTTGAAACCTACATCAGAATGCCTGGAGACGGGTTTGAACCGTCGTCCTCCCGAATGCGAGTCCAGTGTGCTAACCACTGCACCACCTCGCTCGGTGAGCTGGCACAGATGTTATTAACCAATAGGTAATATATCTACACCTAATACAGCCGATGCCTAGATATTCGTACTCGGCAGCGAATTTATTTCGAACTGAATTGGAAGATTAGTTGATGAAAGCGATCTCTCATTAAACCTAGTACGCCAATCTGTTTAAAGAAGTGGTTCTGCCTCCAAAAATATGTTAGTAAAGATGGGGGTAGTTTTTTAAGACTAACCGAATATAAAACTTGAAAGACATGAAGGAAGCTAATAAGTAAAATGATCGCTAAGGAAAGCTACGGGTAATTTCCAGCAGTTTCATGTAGTAGTCGAAACTGTTTGCTATCGTAAATCTTAACTAAGTTTTTTACTTAGAATTTAGTTTATGACGACCAAAACAGTTTTTGTCTCAAGCAACTAACCAGAAAAAATCGGCTGGTCGCAATCGACATTGAACTTATGGAAAGATCGGCGATATGAATAGAATTGTATTACAGTCTGGATGTACGACGTGACCAATGGCAACATCGATGTACACACATTTACACTGTTTGGTTTGCGCTGTCATGAAATTTGTGAAGCAAATAGATATGCAGCGCGTTATTTAGGTCTACTTAGTTTCACGTGAGCTCCCGAGGCCCACCGCACGGCGTCCATGGAGACGAGGCCCACGCCGGAGCTTAAGTTAAGTCTTGGTGTTGACTTAGTACTTATGTACCGCATTTTTAAAATGTGACTACGCCTATTCGGGCTGTTTTAGTTTCATTTCTAGACCATGCCCTCGTAGACATATTATAGAATCAAGTATATCTTCTGAAGAAGGCTCAATTACTTGGGCTGAAGCCTAGGTAAAGGTTGGTTGCATTACCGCAATCGAGAGTGATTGTTTCTTACATATTAAATCAGATATGATCAGGTTTGTCATCTACTAGTTTTGGCCAATAGTTCAACCAATTTTCCTCTGCCTCCCGTTTTGACTGAGGTATGTGAAGCGAAATGTGTGTTCTTGTAGGACAACTATCCAATGAGTTCCACCCAATAATATCCAAACAGCAGACTCTGTACACAATTTATTAAATTGCCAATACTAACTCTTTTAAATAACAACAAATTCATATAACTTACAAAACATAACAAATGGTTAAAGAGTGAGTTTTAAAAACAATAACGGTGGCTTGCCACCATAAAACCAAAACTTTTACAATAGTGCTTTTAGAGTTTATCCAAAAGACAAAATCCAATAATAAGTTAACTTGGCATTACAATTTATAATGATTTATATAAAAAACTTTGAGAAAGATAATGGTGCTAGGCACCATAAAATGAAAGAAACGCAACACATAACAAATAAATATAATAACAAAATAATAATTTGATACAATAAAAGGGCGAGGGCAGCTCCCAACGCAATCACAGACGAGAGAGCTCTCAACACTTCGGAGCCTTCCCACTAGAAACGGTCCCCGAAATAAACCGCTGAGAGCTCCCCGACATGCCTCCCACAAGTGCATATCACTTACGCACCTTGGTTATGTTCTGTAACACACGACAGATAGTATCAACACAAGATAAATTTCAAAAATACAATATAACATCCCGGCAGCACATGATAACCACGGCGCCGTTAACTCGGGCGCTCTTAATAAGCGCCGGAAGCCAACACACAAATCTCAAACAATTCTCGCTTCCTAAAACGAAACAATTAAAGTCAAGCGCACATGAATAGTGAAACCACAGTCTTAGAAGTGCCTTAACGACACCAAACGCAGCTATTCCACCAAGTTAATAATAACATGGTAAAAAAAATACAGAACATACCACTAAATGCTGTTACACAACCAAATTGGCTAGACCGTGTCGTTCAGGTCCCAGAAGACCACATATACCAAGCACCAGTAATTCACTATGTGTATACTGTACAAAACCGCCCTTCTTAGGCAGACTTTACCTAACACATCGACTGCCAAATGTACCATACATGAACGCAACTCCGGGCAGGACTCCAGTTGAGCAATTAAATTAGTACCAACAAATATCGTAACGAGCCACACACACAGCAAACAGTTCCAACAACACCGTCCCACATCAGAAAAGTTCAGAAACCGCTGCTGAAGCTTCCAGGGGAAAATCTGAAGAGCCAACCGAGCCCACACCCTAACCTGGCAGACGACTCCAAACTTCAGCAACTAGTTGCCTCCGGGCCAGAGAATCACAGGACCCCGCCGGACCTCGACGTCAGACAGGCAGGAAGAACAAGTACGCCGACTCCAATTAATCACCACCGCATGGGCAGCACAGCGGCGAGTCGCCTCCGCCCCAGACCTCTGTGCTCATATTGCGAGGCACAACAACCTTAGCGCTAGTCACTAGCCGGTCAAGCAGAGCGAACTTCACGTTCCGTGCAATACTCGGAAAACCAACTGTTGTTGTTGTTGTTGTGGTCTTCAGTCCAGAGACTGGTTTGATGCAGCTCCCCATGCTACTCTATCCTGTGCAAGCTGCTTCATCTCCCAGTACTTATTGCAACCTACATCCTTCTGAATCTGCTTAGTGTATTCATCTCTTGGACTCCCTCTACGATTTTTACCCTCCACACTGCCCTCCAATGCTAAATTTGTGATCCCTTGATGCCTCAGAACATGACCTACCAACCGGTCCCTTCTTCTTGTCAAACTCCTCTTCTCCCCAATTCTATTCAATACCTCCTCATTAGTTATGTGATCTACCCATCTAATCTTCAACATTCTTCTGTAGCACCACATTTCGAAAGCTTCTATTCTCTTCTTGTCTAAACTATTTATCGTCCATGTTTCACTTCCATACATGGCTTCACTCCATAAAAATACTTTCAGAAACGACTTCCTGACACTTAAATCTATACTCGATGTTAACAAATTTCTCTTCTTCAAAAACGCTTTTCTTGCCATTGCCAGTCTACATTTTATATCTCTCTACTTCGACCATCATCAGTTATTTTGCTCCCCAAATAGCAAAACTCCTTTACTACTTTAAGTGTCTCATTTCCTAATCAAATTCCCTCAGCATCAGCAGACAACATTGTCAAAACCCTTCTCTAAGTCTACAAATGCTAGAAACGTAGGTTTGCCTTTCCTTAATCTTTCTTCTAAGATAAGTCGTAAGGTCAGTATTGCCTCAAGTGTTCCAACATTTCTACGGAATCCAAACTGATCTTCCCCGAGGTCGGCTTCTACCAGTTTTTCCATTCGTCTGTAAAGAATACACGTTAGTATTTTGCAATCGTGGCTTATTAAACTTATAGTTCGGTAATTTTCACATCTTTCATCACCTGCTTTCTTTGGGATTGGAATTACTGTATTCATCTTGAAGTCTGAGGGTATTTCGCCTGTCTCATACATCTTGCTCACCAGATGGTAGAGTTTTGTCAGGACTGGGTCTCCCAAGGCCGTCAGTAGTTCTAATGGAATGTTGTCTACTCCCGGGGCCTTGTTTCGACTCAGGTCTTTCAGTGCTCTGTCAAACTCTTCACGCAGTATCGTATCTCCCATTTCATTTTCATCTACCTCTTTTTCCATTTTTATAATATTGTCCTCAAGTACATCGCCCTTGAATAGACCCTCTATATACTCCTTCCACCTTTCTGCTTTCCCTTCTTTGCTTAGAACTGGTTTTCCATCTGAGCTCTTGATATTCATACAAGTGGCTCTCTTTTCTCCAAAGGTCTCTTTAGTTTTCCTGTAGGCAGTATCTATCTTGACCCTAGTGAGATAAGCCTCTACATTCTTACATTTGTCCTCTAGCCATCCCTGCTTAGCCATTTTGCACTTCATGACGATCTCATTTTTGAGACGTTTGTATTCCTTTTTGCCTGTTTCATTTACTGCATTTTTATATTTTCTCCTTTCATCAATTAAATTCGTTATTTCTTTTGTTACCCAAGGATTTCTACTAACCCTCGTCTTTTTACCTACTTGATCCTCTGCTGCCTTCACTACTTCATCCCTCAGAGCTACCCATTCTTCTTCTACTGTATTTCTTTCCCTCATTCCCGTCAATTGTTCCCTTATGATCTCCCTGAAACTCTGTACAACCTCTGGTTTAGTCAGTTTGTCTAGGTCCCATCTCCTTAAATTCCCACCAACTACCCTCTCGCTTTCCGCCGGCCACCGCAAACACACGCCAGCGACGTCATAGCAAATCGCCACCGGAGCGCCACCCGCACCAGGACAGCGAACTATAATCGATTACAGTTCGCGCTCTGAACAAGATCACAGGTTAGCGGCGCGCGCCATATCATGGACTATGAGAATTCTGAGGGACTGACTGCCGTGGATATTGCGGGATGGACTCTGTGGTTGGTTAGGGCAGGACCTTGCCCGCTGCTGCAAACGCAGCCAAGTTAAAACGGCGGTCGACCATACGGGATGGGTGTAGGGTGAGGGGTAGGGTGGGTGATCAATACGGGCGGTGGGACCGCCCCTCGCGGTGACTGCGACTCATCGCTGTCTCCACCAGGCGACGCTGGGGGTGGTTGGGGGCGGGGAGAGGGGGGGGGGATGGACGCAACGCCCGCATGGCACAGGGACAGCGAGGGGAGCAACCCTTTGGGCTGCCACCCAGCCCATCAGCGGCCCCACATGCGCACTGATTTACACCACGCAGAGTGCCCTGCCGAGATCGGAATAAAATCGCCGCGTGAAACAGGTGACAATTCATCGCCGTCGCAAAGAAGGGTGCGGTCGCTCTGTGGGGTGTGGCCGCGGGATATTGCCAACATTCGATATACGAGATCACCCTTTCAATAACGAGAGACGTCGACGTGTAGAGCGTTTGAGGAGGAAATTGCCACACCTTAAGAGCAGACAGTGTGATCTCGTAGCTTTCGTCGTGATAAAGAAGAGGGGAACGTCAACTGCAAAAATAAATACTGCAACCAGTCCCTTACAAAATATATCTCTTTGTGTTGGCAGAAGAGCCAACACCGTGTTACGATTGGAGGCCGAAATGCACGCGATTTAGTTCACGCAGGCTGGCGTGAGGAGGGAGGAACTATACTGACGTGAGGTCTGGAACATGACAAGGGATGAGAATTCAGAAAGCGGACGTAATTAGTTTGACACTTAACTTTAATCCATTAATGATGAACCTCGCTCTTGACGGTACACGATTGACAATATTCTCTGTTCAGAATACATTCTTGAAGTAATTATAGTAACTGAATATGGCGCCTTGCTACGTCGTAGCGAATGACGTAGCTGAAGGCTATGCTAAACTGTCGTCTCTGCAAATGAGAGCGTACGTAGACAGTGAACCATCGCTAGCAAAGTCGGCTGTACGACTGGGGCGAGTGCTAGGGACTCTCTCTAGACTAGACCTGCTGTGTGGCGGCGCTCGGTCTGCAATCACTGATAGTGGCGACACGCGGGTCCGACGTATACTAACGGACCGCGGCCGATTTGAAGGCTACCACCTAGCAAGTGTGGTGTCTGGCGGTGACACCACAGATCTTTACTTCTGTTTATACTTTCCAGGCCTGTTTAGGTTATTTTTAAGTAGTCTCTGTCAAAGTCGAAGTAAATCGGTTAAGAACTTTCCTAGATTTTTTGGTAAACCCGTTACGCCTTCTATATATTACATGTATCAAAAATGGCTCTGAGCACTATGGGACGTAACTTCTGAGGTCATCAGTCCCCTTGAACTTGGAACTACTTAAACCTAACTAACCTAAGGATATCACACACACCCATGCCCGAGGCAGGATTCGAACCTGCTACCGTAGCGATCGCGCGGTTCCAGACTGTAGCACCTAAAACCGCTTGGCCACCCCGGCCGGCTTACGTGTATCCAGTAGCGGAGGAAGGGCAGTATCGGTCTTCAATTGTTAATATGTTTAGTGCATGTCGATTTCAGCTACTGTGTAACTATCTTCAGTGCTACATGAATACAAGATCAGATGGAAATAAGGTAATAAAAATAGAAATTAAAATCCGATAATAAATATGTTAGCTTGTAAACGCTAAATTTACATACGAGCTATATCCAAGTCATGCTGACTCATCGTACGTACATTACAGGTAACAAACATGTGTTAAACTGATCTTGCTGGTTACATTTCCATGCAGCTGGCCTTGGTACGTAACTCACTAGTAACTAGTGCTCTCTTTATTACTGAAAATTTTGCCTAACATTTTCTTAAAAGTTATTTAAAAATATAATAATGTAAAACCTTATATAATGGCATCGTTAAATACTGAAACCCATTCAGTACTTAAGTTAAAACCAAAAGGAAGAATCAAATTGTAGGCATTACGTACACATTTCGTAAATTGTAGGAAAAGGGGAGAGAAAGGAAAGGAAAGGGATTGTTAATATCAGCCACATTAGGATTTCGCTAGGCATAACCGAGCGAGGTTGCACAGTGTTTAGCACATTGGACTCGCATTCGGTTCAATCCCGCGTCCGGCCATCGTCATTTAGGTTTTATGTGATTTCCCTAAAGCGCTCCAGGGAAATGTCGGTATAGTTCCTTTGAAAGGGCCAGGCCGACTTCCTTCCCTGTCCTTCCCTAATCCGATAAGACGGATGACCTCGCTGTTTGGTCTCTTCCCCCAAACAACCCAACCCAACCCGAGGTATCAGCGGCGACGAGTGAAAATGTGGGCGGGACCGGAAGTCGAACCCATGATCTGCTACTTACCAGACAGTAGTGTTAACCACTGCAGCACCCGGCCACAGTGTTTATCACCACTGCGGGGACTATTTGGGCATGCCTCCCGGCTGACCCACGTTCCCATACAGCGCCACCTATCTGCAGTGCCTGTCCGTGTCCTCCATGCTCACTACTGCTTGATTCCTGGAGGAGGTCGGACGCAATCGTGCATCCGCACCGAATTTGGTGGATTCACTGTTCATAGAGGGAATCAATTATGTGAATGCGCATGCATTCATATGACACATATATTTATACACTGAAGAGCCAAAGAAACTGGTACACCTGCGAAATATCGTGTAGGGCCCCCGCGAGCACGCAGAAGTGCCGCAACACGACGTGGCGTGAACTCGACTAATGCCTGAAGTTGAGCTGGAGGGAATTGACACCATGAATCCTGCAGGGCTGTCCATAAATCCGTAAAAATGCGAGGGGGTGGAGAACTCTTCTGACCAGCAAGTTGCAAGGCATCCCAGATACGCTCAATAACGTTCATTTCTGGGGAGTTTGGTGACCAGCGGAAGTGTTTAATCTCAGAAGAGTGTTCCTCGAGCCACTCTGTAGCATTTCTGGACGTGTCGGGTGTCGCATTGTCCTACTGGAATTGCCCAAGTCCGTCGGAATGTACAATGGACATGAATGGAAGCAGGTGAGCAGACAGGATGCTTACGTACGTGTCACCTGTCGGAGTCGCATCTAGACGTATCAGGGATTCCATATCACTCCAACTGCACACGCCCCACACGATTGCAGAGCCTCCACCAGCTTGAAGAGTCACCTGCTGACATGCAGGGTCCAAAGATTCATGAGGTTGTCTCCATAACCGTACACGTCCATCCGCTCGATACAATTTGAAAGGAGAGTCGTCCGACCACGCAACATGTGTCCAGTCGTCAACAGTCTAATGTCGGCGAGGCGTAAAGCTTTGTGTTGTGCAGTCATCAAGGTTACACGAGTGAGCCTTTGGCTCCGAAAGCCCATATCGATGATGTTTCGTTGAATGGTTCGCACACTATCATTTACTGAAGGTCCAGCAATGAAATCTGGAGCAATCTGCGGAAGAGTTGCACTTCTGTCACGTTGAACGATTCTCTTCAGTCGTCAATGGTCCCGTTCTTGCAGTATTTTTTTTTCCGGACGCATCGATGTCGGAAATTTAATGTTTTATTGGATTCCTGAAAATCACGGTACATATGTGAAATGATTGTACGGAAAAATCCCCACTTCATCGCTATGCTGTGTCGCATATCTTGTGCGCCGACTGTAACACCACGTTCAAACTTCTTTAAATCTCGATAACTTGCTCTTGTAGCAGCAGTAATGGATCTAACAACTGCGCCAGACACTTGTCTTATATAGGCATTGCCGACCGAAAACTGGTACTTTAAAAACATCTCATTTAAACAGATTTCGCTAAAGGTTTCGAAAGATCGACTTATAAAGTCATGACGATCGACTCGTAAAGCCTTGACAATCGATAGGTCGACCGGGATTTACGTGTGGGGGCATCGCTGGCATCAAGTGTAATGTTAAAACATAGGCAGCCCCTCCCCCCTGGCAAGCAGTTGTGAAGCCCGCTTTTAAAATAGCTATGTCATACACGAAAGCAAAGGTCAATGCTATGCTCTAAATAGTTTCTTTGGTGCTCCAGTGTATATTGCGTATATAAAAAAATATACAGCCTACGACCGTCCGAACGTTCATTAGAGTATCGTGTAAAACTAAAGTATTCGGTCAAGCACATTTTCCATATTTTCGGAAGAAACGCCGAAGAACAACTTGTCTTATATATGTAGTAATCTAAATTTTTATTCATGTCTGGTGTAAATACCATGCAGCCAGCATCACATTGCCAAAGTAATACACATTTAAAAGAAATTTATGTTAGTACATATAGAGCACTGTAAAGAACAGTCAAAATACACTTATTTGATCTCTAGATTGTATTGCAACCTCTTCATGCGTTTGTTTGATGGTCTCCAGAAAGGTAAACGTTAAGCAATCCGTTGATATGGTACGGTCCCACTACAGACATTACTTGCAGTGATAAAGTAGCTGTACATAGTAGCAGATCCACAGATATGTGTACGAGTTACAATCTCTTGTAGCGTTTATGATGATTCAGAAAGTTGTTGCATTTTCCGATGCGAAGACGTGGTTGCGCTAGTTGGAAAATTGGTGTCTTTAATTTGCTTCGTCTCATGCACAAAGTCACGTCCTGCCCTCACTACCATTCACATGAAAAGAAAATGTCATTAAATTACTTTTTGACGTTGAGTTTGATGAACAGGTTGGTGAGTTCAACGGCTGGCTGTCCCCCGGCGGTCAGTGGAGATATTTTTGTAATTTTCAGTATATCTGTAGGGTGTGAAGGTGTGCTCAGATGGTCTACTTGTTTGCTACTGACTGTGTCATTAGTTTACATCTCGACTTTGATTTTTATCTGAAGTGATATACGCAGCAAAAAATATAAATATTTTATATATTATATAAGTGTTTTTAAATACACTTTATTTATCATTTTCTATATTTCTTTGTGTCTTAATCTAGTTCATTATTGTTAAATTAATTGAAATTTAGAGAAAAGGTTAAGGCGACTGCTTTCAATAAGCAGGAGTTACATGTTCTGATCCTGGTCGGGTAGAAATTATCATTTATCACGACATACTCAACACGATGTCTGGTAGATATTTTCTTGTACATTCTGTAGATATTGTTCTTATTACATGATGATTCTGATAGCTTTCTGACATTTCAGCTATTGCTATAAAAGCGCACAAACTATCCAGTAGAAGAAATATCAGTGTCTCATCTACGTTAGAATTATTAGGGCGTACTGAAAAGTAATTCCTCCGAATATTTTGTTCTGCATATTACCCAGTAGACTACACTATGTGGTCAAAAATATCCGGATAATCCCAAAAACATACGTTTTTTATGTTCGGTGCATTTTGCTGCTAATTACTGCAAGGTACTCCATATCAATGACCTCAGTAGTCATTAGACATCGTCAGAGGGCAGAATGGGGCGCTCCGCGGAACTCACGGGCTTCCAACGTGGTCAGGTGATAGGGTGTCACTTGTGTCATACGTCTGTGCGCGAGATTTCCACACACCTAAACATCCCTAGGTCCACTGTTTCCGATGTGATACTGAAGCAGAATCGTGAAGGGACACGTACAGCACAAAAGCGTGCAGGTCGACCCCGTCTCTTGACTGACAGAGACCGCCGACAGTTGAAGAGGCTCGTAATGTGTAATAGGCAGACATCTATCCAGACCATCACACAGGAATTCCAAACTTATTCACGATCCACTGCAAGTACTAAGACAGTTAGACGGGAGGTGATAAAACTTGGATTTCATTGTCGAGCGGCTGCTCATAAGCCACACATCACGCTGGTAAATACCGAAAGACACCTCGCTTGGTGTAAGGAGCGTAGACATTGGACCATTGAACAGTGAAAAAACATTGTGTGGAGTGATGACACAATGTGGCGATCCGATGGCAGGGTGTGGGTATGGCGAATGCCCGATGAACGTCACCTGCCAACGGGTGCAGTGCCAACAGTAATATTCGGAGGCGGTGGTGTTATGGTGTGGTCGTGTTTTTCATGGAGGGAGCTTCCACCCCTTGTTGTTTTGCCTGGAACTATCACAGTACAGGCGTACATTGATGTTTAAGCACCTTCTTGATTCCCGCCGGCCAGAGTGGCCGAGCGGTTCTAGGCGCTACAGTCTGGAACCGCGCGACCGCTGCGGTCGCAGGTTCGAATCCTGCCTCGGGCATGGATGTGTGTGATGTCCTTAGGTTAGTTAGGTTTAAGTAGTTCTAAGTTCTAGGGGACTGATGACCACAGCAGTTAAGTCCCATAGTGCTCAGAGCCATTTGAACCATTTTTTTTATTCTCACTGTTGAACAGCAATTCGAGGATACCGACTGCATGTTTCAACGCGATAGAGCACCTGTATATAATGCACAGCCTGTGTCGGAGTGGTTACACGACAACAACATTTCTGCAATGGACTGGTCGGCGCCGAGTCCTGACGTAAATTCTATAGAAGACCTTTGGGATGTTTTGGAAGCCGACTTCGTGCCAGACCTCACCGACCGACATCGATACCTCTCCTCAATGCAGTACTCCATGAAGAATGGACTGCCATTCCCCAAGAAACCTTCCAGCACCTGATTGAACGTATGCTTGCGAGACTGGAAGCTGTCATTAAGGCTAAGGGTGGGCCAACACCATACCGAATTCCAGCATTACCGATGGAGGGCGCCACGAACTTGTAAGTGTTTTTCAACCAGGTGTCTGGATACTTTTGATCACGTAGTTTATGTTGACTCCAGTTGCGACACTCTATCGATAGAGGGCTCTGAAGTAGTATCTAACATGGATGTGTCTAACGTAACTATAGGCTGACAGTCATTGGAATATACGAAATAATATCGTCAAAACTTCTGAACGGTTTGCGTCAGAACGTTCAAATTGCACGGTTGACCGCGCGGCATGATAGTAAATAATATGATTTGGTTTAGTGACGAATCCCTTTTTTAAAAAAAATAATTCAAAAGCCAATATCGCTTAAATACTGTTTACTGGATAACCGGTTTCAACACACTAAAGGTGCCATCATCGGATCTGAACGTAGATTAACATTTATAAACCATTCGGATATAACGATACATGAGGCAGACCAGCTGATATAAAATCATTGTCACAAAAAATCAAAAAACAACTGCTCTCATGGTCATTCTTTTCCATAAAGTATGTAACCGAAGTCACAAAATAAAACTATTTGGTACATGACCGCTGCTCGACTAACAACGGTCGGCATCACACTGCCTCACGTGTCGTTATGTCCGTATGGTTTACAAATGTTAGTGGCTCTGAGCACTATGTGACTTAACATCTGAGGTCATCAGTCCCCTAGATTTAGAACTACTTAAACCTAACTAACCTAAGGACATCACACACATCCATGCCCGAGGCAGGATTCGAACCTGCGACCGTAGCGGTCGCACAGTTCCAGACTGTAGCTCCTAGAATCGCCTAGAAACTTCGGCCGGCTATAAATGTTAATCTACATTCAGATTCGATGATGGCACCATTAGTGTTTGAAACTGGTTATCCAGTAAACAGTATTTAAGCGATCTTGGTTTTTGAATTATTTCTACAACAGAGTGATCGCCTCACTACGCAATATGTGTTCACCGCTTTTTTGCGTGTGTTCGTCAATAAGCAGCAGTGGTGTACTTGGAGGACTGAGAATCTGCATTTCGCGATCGAGAAGTCTCTTCACTCTCAACGAGTGACTGTGTGGTGTGCTATGCCCAGTCGCGGAGTAATCGGTGAGATATTCCTTGATTACATGGTGACCGAACGCTATGTGACGGCTTCGGAAAATAATTTCATTCCCATTATCTAAAGTGACTCTGATTTCGGCAAGATGTGGTTCATCAAGACGGAGCTCGACCCCATCGAAGCAGGAGAGTGTTTGTTGTCCTGGAGGAGCACTTTCGGGACAGCATTCTGGCTCTGGGGTACCCACAGGCCACTGGCACGGGCCTCGGTTGGCCGCCATATTTTCCGGATCTAAACACATACGACTCCTTTTTGTGGGGCTATATTACAGACAAGATGTACAGCTATAACCCCAAAACCATTGCTGAGCTGAAAACAGCCATTCAGGAGGTCATTGACAGCATCGATGTTCCGACACTTCACAGGGTCATGCAGAATTTCGCTATTCGTCTGCGCCACATTATCGCCAATGATAGCAGAATTATCGAACATATCATAACCTATATCCGAACATCAGTAGTGACGTTTACGTGTGGAATAAAGCGTGTGCATGTCGTAGTTTGTAACTAATTTACTTTTTTTCATATAGTTGAATAATTATCACCTTGTATGTCGGTGCGTGCTGTGATCGATTTTTTACCGCAGAAGAGTTCATCGAAACTCTCTTCCAGCATGACAATGCCAGAGTACACACGAGCGCTGTGACCTCTGCAACAATCCTTGAATTCTCTGTCCTCTATCATCCTCCATACAGTCCCGACTTGGCCTCATCAGATTTTCACGTGTTTCAAAAAGTTAAAGAATACCTTTGTGGACTTACCGGTAGTGATGAAGTAGTGCAGGCAGAAGCGAGGTTGTGGCTCTGTGAACAATCATTCTGCAGTGACGGTCTCAACGAAGTGGTCTCTCATTGGGAGAAATGTGTTCGTTGCTAGGATGACTACGGAAATAAATACGGAGAACGTTAATAAAGTTTGTCTTATTTAAAATGTTTTAAGACTTTACACATTAAAAATTCCGAGGCATTACTTTTCAGCACGACTTCGTTTATTAAGCAATGTTTTTTGTTGGTTTTGTTGTACAGCTTTGATAAGCTTTAGAGATGACATTTTGTATCTTTGTAAGCTGCTCATTTAATTGTTCTTTAACGTGTGATCGGTTTGGTTCAAATACCGCTACGCAGCACCTGCCAAACGTCCTGGGTACAAAAAAGGATGTTTCAGAATTGTATTAAAAACACAAGCAGTACTTAAAAATTGTACTTTTACTACAATTTTGAAATATCTATTTGATCTGAATCTTTCCGTATCCATAACATGATGGAAACGTCGTGCATATGCGTCTTAAGAAGCGAAATAAATCGTGTAATAGTACCTTGTTGCCCAACACAGTGCGCTGTTGTTTCAAAGAAAATGGGCTCCCCCATCCAACGATGCGATACAATACATCACACCCCTACTTTAGGATATGAAGCTGGTTTCATGAAAGACATGTGAATTATCAGTTGACCAACTTCTTGTGTTTTGAGTATTCATGTATCTCCTAAACTGAACCCGCGCATTGTCTGTGGTTTATCAGGATGGATTCCACGGACGCCAACAAATTAGCGAAACCATTTGCAGTTGTCTGGACATTCTTTTTTTTGTGGCGGCATCAATTCCTGCACCTAACGAACATAATGTGCTGCGAATACATAGAAAGAAAGATCCTTTATCATTTAGCTACAATATAGCAGGTCAGCAACTGGAAGCAGTTAATTCCATAAATTATCTTGGAGTAGGCATTAGGAGTGATTTAAAATGGAATGATCATATAAAGTTGATCGTCGGTAAAGCAGGTCCCAGACTGAGATTCATTGGAAGAATCCTAAGGAAATGCAATCCGAAAACATAGGATTGGGTTACAGTACACTTGTTCTCCCACTGCTTAAATACTGCTCACCATTGTGGGATCCATACCAGATAGGGTTGATAGAAGAGATAAGATCCAACGGAGAGCAGCGCGCTTCGTTACAGGATCGTTTAGTAATCGCGAAAGCGTTACGGAGATGACAGATAAACTCCAGTGGAAGACTCTGCAGGAGAGTACGGGCTTTTGTTGAAGTTTCGAGAACATACCTCCCCGAGGAGTCAAGCAGTACCTCGCTCCCTCCTATGTATATCTCGCGAAGAGACCATGAGGATAAAATCAGAGAGATTAGAGCCCACACAGAGGCATACCGACAATCTTTCTTTCCACGAACAATACGAGACTGGAATAGAAGGGAGAACCGATAGAGGTACTCAAAGTACCCTCCGCCACACACCGTCAAGTGGCTTGCGGGGAATGGATGTAGATGTATATGTAGAAATTGTAGCCTCTCAATCGGTTTCGGACCACTAGCGTATGAAATCATACATTGGACAGAAAGTATCCTCAAACTGTTTGAAGGCGAACGTAGCACCATGTTCTTTACCTTAGCTCATTTAGCGTTCGTAGAAGTGGCCAGTCGCCAAGAGTTTTTCATGTCTACAACTGATCTGCTTTCTCATAGGCGAGCAGTTAGTCTCGCTGTCGTATATCTGTTCGTATCTGCAGTATTTCCCACGAAATTTGTCAACAACACGTGCATACGAACAACTGGCAAAATACTGTTGAACTGTGAAAAGTCGTTGCTCTTGGGAAAGTGACGTGTCTAGCAAGCAATGCACTGCACAATACTAAGGACGTCATTTGACCTATACCCAGTACATCAGCGTCTTCGTTTGTTGTCGATAATATCTATAGTGCTATCTTGCTGTCATTGATTGAACGGATTGTTGCGTCACGCCCTAGTCAGGAGCACAGAACTGCCTGGAGTCAAAGCAGCAAAACGACGTCACAGGGAGAGCGGCACCCTCTCTGTGGTGTCCATGCACTGTGCAGTGAGGAAACGTACTCGGAGTGTAAGAGCCCTTACTCAGGAAGCCAAAGAAACGGAAAACAGTAGCCGGCGCCACTGTGGGCTGAATTTGGGCTAGGCTATAGTTCCGACAAGGTTCCTTGAGACACTGACTAATCAAGAAAAGAAGACCGAATGAAGTCATCGCCACGCCACGCACCCAGTTACAAGCCTGTTGTCTCTGCTAGGATGGAGGTGCGGCTGCTGCAGAATTACTGTCCAGCAGACTCTTTTCAGATGTTCGCCGACGTTCCCTGTGCACGAGTGTATTGAGGTGTGTACGTGATCCCAACCACTGCTGTCTTTATAACCTGCTGACTTCGAGGTGGACACTGCTGCACTATCAGATAAAGTATTCACCTTATGATCCAGACCTCGAGCAGAATAGACGTCTTTCTTGGGAGGCAGAACATCTGGCTCTGTGTTCCATGACCGGCCACCAACACAAGTTAACACGAACTGCCTCCTCTTCCGTTGCCCACTTCAATGTGTTGTTCGATCTCCTGCACACTGTCCTATAAGACGGATACCGCAGCCTTCTTCTCCGTTCCCTGCCCACGTAAACTGGTGTTCAGTAACGGGAGGCAACCATGTATGTTGCAGACCATGTGCAGACGACTTAGCGCCTTTGCACCAATGGCTCACCCTCAGGGTGACTACATCCTGTTGGAGTCTGGGCTGGAAGCGTCCCAGCCTCTCTGTCATGTTGCACTGGTTCCTGGAGGATTCCATCGATCCTAATCATCACCCAGACAGAAGCCTTCGACATCGACCAAGCTGGAAGCACTGGTTTTTGTACCATCCAACCCTGTGCTGTATTCTACGTCCCGGCGTGCGCCAGTACCCTGGATGGGACTGCCCAACTTCCGACATAAAACAAGGCCTCTGCCAGCTACAACCGTCCTACTGATTCAGTGGGTGACACTACGTATGCATCCTGCTGCCCAGAGGTTCCTGCTGATGACGATTTGCTAAGTCATCCCAGCGTCGACAGCGTCTCCATTGCTCCATCACAGTACAGGTCTTATAAGCTGTGTCACTTCGACTAAAACGAGCTTGCTATAGCTATCTCCGCCATCGTCATCAGGAGTTAAGATCACTGACCGGGGCCGCCATGGTGTTCTGCTTATAAAGATGTAGTGACAGCGTCTGGAACTTTCCAGAGAGGGCCGGTGTCATGTATGCACAGAATTCAAAGTGGGCATCTCCTAGCAGCTCTTTCCCGCTGCAGGACTGAGTAACGTCAGACGGCACAAGGTGATGGTGCCACGTTTGATACTGCGCTCCAGGGGCCGAAATTTGAATAACCAGCAAGTTTTAATAGAGACCAGGGGTACACTTATTAGGATGTTCAAAAATGGCTCTATGCACTATGGGACTTAATATCTGAGGTCATCAGTCCCCTAGACTTAGAACTGCTTAAACCTAACCAAGATACGAACATCACGCAAATCCATGGCTGAGGCAGGAGTCGAACCTGCGACCGTATCAGCAGCGCGGTTCCGGGTTGAAGCGCGTAGAACCGGTCGGCCACAACGGCCGCCTCTATTAGGGTATGAGGCGAGCTTTGGATACTGACAGACTTCGAGGGAGCGGCTGAAGTGGCGCCAGTCTCTCACCCTTAGGCCCACGAGAAAGACCGGCCGCGGCGCTTACGTCACAGCACGTGACACAACAGGTCTTACGAGTGCCAGCAGTCGTCTTCAGCGGTGTGCGGATATCTTTCACACAAGTTTAATAATTCTCAACTGTACGTTTAAATGCATGTAAGCTCTCGATAGCACACGACAAATTTAAAACCTGTAGTGAGTACCTTTTTATTGACCTTCTGATTTCGTATGGGACCCGCACGGAGCGAAGTATGACAGGCAAGCTGACTAGTGCGACACCACAAGTTTGTTGTCAGGCCTGTTTCTCTCATAGAACCCGCCTTCGCACCATCTGATGTCACGCTGTTAGGAACTGTCCAACCTCCCTTCCACTCTTGTGTCACTCAGGCCCTCTCTGCAAGGATCCAGACGCTACCATTACATCATAGGCAGAAGACCGTGCGAGTCCTGGGAACCAGAGATTTGAAATCCCGATGACGAATGTTTTATTCAGACTGACGCGGCTTGTAAACCGAGAAGCTTGTTGAAGCATGCCACTGCGGAAGACTCTGAGGACAACATTTGTTCTCATGTGCGCAACTTCTCAGACAGTACACCACATTAAAGAAAGCATTAAACAGCAGCTTACGTTGTTGTATAATGCCATTTATACATTAACTAGTCTTGTCCGAGCGCTGTCGGGAGGGAAGCCTATTGCAGGCCATCAGGGGTGTTGTTAGAATGCAAATGGGAGTCTTTTTTGTGTACTACCTACATTGTCTGGGCGATCCTTACATGTCCGCTGCAGGTATCGACAGCAAGTGGTGGAGAGGCGCCTCCCGAATGGAACAGCTGTGTGTGTGTGTGTGTGTGTGTGTGTGTGTGTGTGTGTGTATGCTGACACTCGTGGGCAGCGGGGAGAGCTCTAAATCCGCCGCCAGCTCCATTGTGTCGCTACAAAGGGCCCTACGTGCGCCGGGCTCCGGCTGCTCTGGCGACGCGGCGTGTGAGAGGAAGAAAGAGAGAGAGAGAGAGGGAGAGAGAGAGAGAGACAAAGAAAGGAAGGGAACGCGCCGGACATCGAGCCCGCGTTCAGCAGAGCCTCATAGCGACGCTGATAACAAAAAAACTCCCCGCTTGTCATCTGCTGTCCATCTCCCCTTTCCCTAACTTCCTCTCTTACTTAACTTCACTTATTATATACGATGCTGAAAAGTTAATGAGTGTGAAAATGTAAATTCAAAAGGTCGTAATTACTCCACCAGCTACTTTCCATCTGCATTTTTAGTGTGTTGAATGTGGCGTCTGCGTTTATTTTTTCTACATTTTACGATGTCTAGGTGAAAAATACGCAGGGGTCGTCTTTATGTCGATGGAAGTTTTATTTTGTTTACGTATGATGTAATTTCTTAAGATAAATGTCAACTTCGTTTGCAGAATGGTTTCTACTGTAAAGCAGTCTTAAAAATACATATTGTGGTTGTCCTTTGGAACTGCTATTGACACTGGCAATTAATACAAACTGTGCTTTGTATTTAAGGATGGAAGCATTCGCAGTTGATGATCATGGTCTGCGATGAGTTGCGCTTTTTTAGAGAACATATATGGACATTAGTTTACGTCATTAGTTACCTATCAGCTGCTAATCAAAGAACATAAGCACCAATACCATAATGATACAGAAGAATAGACTTCGTTTCATTGTATATAGATGTGTTTTGTGCTATAATTAAGTAAATAAGGCAGCATATTATGAAACAAATTTGAAACACGAAGTTTAATGCTCATTTAAGCAAGAAAATCGTCTGAATTGATGCAATGAAACCTTTCGAGTTGCTTGCTGCATAAGATCTCGGTTCGAGCGGGACTTTCGCAAATCTCCCATCAAAGTGCCAGCATGCCACTGTCCTGCTCTGGCCTCCATAGTATGTACTCTATTTAGCCGCACGCCACATGATTAGAATGCCCACTGAATTTTATGAAAAAATACGTAAAGTCATCTTTAGAGATATAAGAGATCAAGATGGCGCAATTTTGTCCACGATAAATTGACAGCAAATAGATCTCGAAGTAAATTAGACAGGTGATTTATCAGTTTACACCATCACAAGTCACACGTAATGATGAAACACGGATACGAAAATTCAGCCGTCATACGTTCGCGCTCGCAAAACTCGAAACGCAATCTGTCGATTGACTTGAAATTTTTGGACAACGTTCCAATACGTGCATGTTTTTTTTATCTGCTTTTGATTGTATATCACACATAAACAAATTTGGCCGAGCGGTTCTAGGTGCTTCAGTCTGGAACCGCGCGAACGCTACGGTCGCAGGTTCGAATCCTGCCTCGGCCATGGATGTGTGTGATGTCCTTAGGTTAGTTAGGTTTAAGTAGTTCTAAGTTCTAGGGGACTGATGACCACAGCAGTTAAGTCCCATAGTGCTCAGAGCCATTTGAACCATTTTGAGCCATAAACAAATACGCAACATGTAAAGGGGAAAGGTTGCTACAAAAACCTCCAAAAATTCTTGATTGATATACTTCCTGTTCTTATTCGCCACTCCAATGAATATAAGCATGGTCATTGGCTGTATATCTTTAATATGTGTAATATATAAATATATATGTAATAGATACAAGGGAAATATTGTTGCCAAAAATCTCAAAAATGTAACTTCAAAGTCTCACAGAATATGTCGGTCTGGGTCAACTGCTGAACATGAAAGGAGGCCTAAAACTAGAAATATTTCGACGAACTAAATTAGGCTGACAAGCTCTTATGCACAGCTGAAGTCCAAAATGTTGGTCGAGCTGAAGAAAATAGTTTATTACAAATGTAAACTGCCAGAAATAACTTATGGCTGTAAGGCATGGAGACTGTTCGGCTGGTCCCAGCGGAGGTTCGAGTCCTCCCTCGGGCATGGGTGTGTGTGTTGGGATACACAGAGAAAGACAGATAGAAAGCAGTTGATATCAGGTACACAGCAAAGCTCAGTGTCTCAACGGAAAGAGAGAATACCTTGAAATTGCAGTGGGCTGGTCATGCTAATCGAAGACAAGATGGCCGGCCGAAGTGGCCGTGCGGTTAAAGGCGCTGCAGTCTGGAACCGCAAGACCGTTACGGTCGCAGGTTCGAATCCTGCCTCGGGCATGGATGTTTGTGATGTCCTTAGGTTAGTTAGGTTTAACTAGTTCTAAGTTCTAGGGGACTAATGACCTTAGCAGTTGAGTCCCATAGTGCTCAGAGCCATTTGAACCATTTGAAGACAAGATGACAGGGGGTCAAAACAAGCTCTATTTTGGAGCCCAGTTTACCAGAAAAGACCAAGGGGGAAACCACCAGACAGATGGAACAGAGGCTCAAAACATACCGTGATTCGTCACTCCACACAACGTTTTTCCACTGTTCAATCGTACAATGTTTACGCTCCTTACACCAAGACAGATGTCGTTTGGCATTTACCAGCGTGATGTGTGGCTTATGAGCAGCCGCTCGAGCATGAAATCCAAGTTTTCTCACCTCCGCCTAACTGTCATACGTACTTGCAGTGGATCCTGATGCAGTTTGAAATTCCTGTGTGATGGCCTGAATAGATGTCTGCCTATTACACTTTACCACCCTCTTCAACTGTCCTCGGTCTCTGTCGGTCAACACACGAGGTCGGCCTGTACGCTTTTGTGCTGTACGTGTCCCTTCACGTTCCCACTTCACTATCATATCGGAAAAAGTGGATGTTTAGGAGTCTGGAAATCTCGGGTATAGACGTATGACACTAGTGACACCCAATCACCTGACCACGTTTCAAGCCCATGAGTTCCGCGGAGCGCCCCAAACTGGTCTCTCGCGATGTCTAACGACTGCTCAGGTCGCTGATATGGAGTACCTGGCAGTAGGTGGCAGCAAAATGCACCTAATATGAAAAAGGTATGTTTTTGGGTGTGTCCGGATACTTTCGATCACATAGTGTATCTCTTATGCACATTCGCCGTTCACGGCAGCGTACCGATATTTACACTGTCGAGTCACATTAACGCGACCACCAGTCAAGAGCCTGAATAAACATCTTTTACTGCGCCGACGTGCAGGAAGAGAGTCAGTGAAGTTCTGGAAGCTACCGACAGGGATGTGGAGCCATATCGACTCGAGTGCTGTGGCCAGCTGTGCTAGGCGTCGCGATTGAAGATCCGTGTCGCGGACAACCCGATCGAGGTGGTTCCTCAGATCCTAGAGTTTAAATCCGGAGAGTTTGTTGGGCAGGGGAGTACGGTAAACTCACATGGTGCTCTTCGAACCACCCATTTGCACTGCGAGCTGTGTGATACGCTGCATTGTCCTGCTGGTAGATGCCATCATGCGGGGGAACATGTTCCCCCAGGATACCTGCATACTGCCTTCCAGGGTAACGAGATCACTCAGGGAGCGCCACGAAAACATTCCTCAGACCATAACGCTCCCTCATCCGGTCCCGAAACTTCCGACGTGATTCATATGGCAAGGCGACCATTCACGGCTCATTGGACTTCCAGTTACAGTAATGGCTTGCAAATTCATGTCTTCGTCGCCAAAGAACAGCAGTCAGCAAGGTTGCATGAATCAGACGCCTGCTGCAAAGGTCCAATGCCCGTTCAACGGTCGTTGATTAGACGCTGTTGGTAGCTGTTTGGTTCATCTGGGCGGTCAGTTACTCAACAGTTGCACATCTGTTCGCCCATACACATCACCGCAGCCGTCGTTCATACCTGTCATCTATGGCCTGTGGCTCATTGCAGGTGCCTCGGCGACAGTTTTGGATAACGTCGTTCTGTCAAGCACGATATGCTTTAACTTCGGCAGCACGCCAACAGTTAGGCTGCGTTCACACTGCCGGCCGGGCCGAGCCGAGCCTGGCCGGGCCGCCGCCCGCTTCGATATCAAACACATGGTTTTGAATTGCGGTGTTCACACCGGCGGCCGGGCCGCGTCGACACGGCGTGAGCCTCCCGGAGCCGAGCCGACGACATTCGGAGTGTTTAATATTGCCGGCGCGAGCCGACCGCAGGCGCGAGCCTGTGGAGCAGCACTACAGCTTCTGCAGTACACGCATCACACGTCTCCCTTCTGCTTTCTTCACAAGTGTGACTGCACACGTCTTATTTTAAGATGTTACCTCACATTTCACAATCAGTGAGGAAAAATTACGTTTATTATGATGATACATGCGAAATTACTTTTATTTCATTTATTTAATCTACCGTATTTGCATGCATTTACAACAATAGCTTGCCAGCGATCGCGGCATTGCCGCCACTGAATAGTTCGCATTTACTTGTATACGGAGACAGATATGAGTGTCACTGAGGGACGGAAAGGTGTCCCTACCAGATGATAATGCATTGTAAAGTCATGCTGTGGCAGTTCCTTATCAGTGGAGATAGAACCACTGAGTCAAAGGGTATTATCTCAAAACTCTTCGCCTATCAATCTGTCTATCTTACAAGGTAATGAAAAGAATTCTGTGAGGTCATCAGTGGCTCCACATGATGAACCATCACCACTGCCAAGCGCTGCATCATGAAGAAAAAAGAAGAAAAAACTTGGAAAATTCTGAAGGAGTATTTCTGCGATTCTTCGTTGAAGGCACAGCAAGACATTACCCAAAATGACGAAGCTAATTACTTCCTAATGATTCTCAGGAGTCCCATAAACTCTCTTCCCCTCAGAGGTTAGTGTTTGTGAAATTTAAAATACAAAAGCATGACTACAATTAACTGGAGGTAGCGAATGCTGTACAAAGTTCTACTGCAAACCAAAAAGTGTGTACTAACGAATCTTACCTTATCGTTATACACAATTTTTCTTCTGCTGTTATACTTCTGCGAAAATTTGTGTTCTGTTTAGAAATTTTGTCTTGAATGTTCTGCAGCACATACTGAAATGTATGATGATTCATTCTGTAATTTGAATAAAATTTTTCAGGATAGTTTTTAAGTTCTTCATATAAAGAGAAAAACTCTCCTAAATGCAGAGTCAAAACAATACCAATAAAAGAGTGAAGACATTGTTCTACACAGCACAGACTAGGTAAAGGCGAGCAGCTGTTGGCTGCAGCTGCGTTTTCTACTGACTTGCTTGTCAGCTGTCGAAGGGTGGGGATCTTTTAAAATTTATTTATTTGGCCTCCGGCAGCTGACATCCATTTAGCCAAAGAGTGGGTATTACCTTGACAGTGCAGCGCAGCCCGCCAAGGAAGAAAAAAAAAACAATGAAGAACAATGAAACGCACATCTGTGTCGATGTACAGTAGTTTTTCTGTCAAAGTAGACAACGAGACTACAGAATTGCGCTTCAGTTTCTGCAGTAAACGTATCACAAATCTCCAGTTTGTTTTTGTGATTAGTTTTACACCACTGATCACTAGTAATTAGTTTTTTTCTGTCCTGCATTATATGACTACATTAAACCAAGCTGTAACCGCTCGAACTCCGTGGCTTGCGGACGCGGCACTGACGCCACTGAATATCTCGCATTCCTTGTGACCAGAGACAGATATCAGTGTCATTATCATTTCAAAAACTTTTTGGTACTTTTAGCTACATTTCATTCGCAACAATGTATGGTGTAAAACGCATCTAACAGTAAGCTACCCGCTACATAACTTTTTCACTACAAGATTTGTAAATCAAGTGCACAACGTTGACAAATAGCATCATTTCACAATGACTGTTAAGAAATACGAAAAGATAAATGATTCAATACGAAGCTAAGATGTTACACTAGCACGTGTACAAAAATCAGATTTTTTAGCCGCATACTTTCTTCAAAATCGGTTGGGAAGCGTTACGAAACTAAGAAATCACGCGAAACGAAAAGTAGACTTTTTCTTTTTTCACGACGTAAGTAACGCTTTTAAGGAAAAAATGAGTTCATAAAACGATGTGGCGCAGTCTTATATGCCGCTAAGAATTTTTAGAACATGAAAATCGGAGAAGTGGATTTTCCCCCATTTCGCCGACCCGGCTCGGCGCGGCGCGCAGTGTGAATGCACTACTCGTCGGCCTGAGCAGGATAGGCACGAGCCGAGCCAGTACGCGTCAGCCCGGCCCGGCCCGGCCGGCAGTGTGAACGCAGCCTTAGAAACTTGGGCGGTTTAGAAATGATTGCAACCTTGGCCCAAAAGCCAACAGCCGTGCCCTTTCGGACGTCAGATAAATCGTTCCACTGCTGCATTACGACAAAGACTGCACTATTTTTCGCGTCTCAAATGGTTCAAATTGAGAGGCACCCACATGCCTTGCTCATACTGTGGCATCAAGCAGTCAGGCCTGCAAGATGAGTGGTCTACCAAGCGAGTGGATTCATTCTTATTTATCGAGTAATATGAACTCTCGTACTCTCAATTAAGTTACAAATTATCCTCCTGTGTGAATAATACGCAACGGAAACGCACATCTGACTATCAGTAATTTTCAGAACTCTGACTGGTCTCTACGCACTGGCAATACCACATTTTCTTTTGGTCTTTTATTTAACGGCTTTTATCAACACGTGGCCACCGCACTGAATATGAATGGCGCACACATTGTAAATTCGGGACATCATGACAACATACAATTCGAAGGAGAAGTCCACCAATCTTTTTCTTTTCACTATCTTATTTATTCTGATAAATTCTATAACCTAAACACACAAATTCTATAACCTACAACAATAACACATGAGAAATTCCTCCCAGTGGGCATGGCTTTACATTCGTGATTCTCTACCTTACGGTCTCGTAATTATTTAACGCTACAGTGCACTTTCTGGATAGGATGGTGGATCTTTTATTATATCTCACACTTCGACTCTCACAATCATCATCACGAAACTTTCCTCCAGATCGAGCGGTACAGAAGGAACAAGCATAACCCACTAATCTTTTGAAACTACCTTGCTACTCTCCCATGCAAACCACACACTCCCAAATTACATGACATACACCACACTACAACATGGAATACAATACAATAAATAGTCACAACACTATCACTTTCAGCTTTCCCACTTCAATTAATATTTATCCCAGTTTCACACGACACTGCCCCACTTCGTAATTCTACTTTCCTACTACGAACTCTGGAGATATATGCACGTCTTCCTGTGCAATGCGAGCCAAGTGGCGTTGCTGGATAGACGGCTGACTCACCTTGTTTCTCTCTCAGAGTGTTGTAGTTTGAATCAAGCGTCACACGGAAACATATCTCGCAAAGTAATATTAAGAACATATTCATCACACATGCGAATCCTCAACTGATACCATGGACGAGTACTTCTCTTTATCCTTTGTCTCATACACAGATTGAGACTCACACAGTACTCACCACGTGGAAGTACTCGTCTCTCATTTCAAGTCCTGCACACGCCATTTCTTAAATATTTCAACTTATGGTACACACGCTATTTCTTAAATATTTCAATTTATTGTACCCACACTAGTAATTCAGCTTAACTTAAGCACACGGAAGTATTTCAACTTATTGCTACACGTGGTTTCATTGTGACCGTTTCTACGCTCCCATTAATATTACCTGCCTGACATTTAATTCTCCCCACAAAAGTTCCTGAAATAGAGAAATTATTATTTCAAACTACTCTTAAATATTCCACATGCATGCCATGTCTCCACTCTTTTGTCTTTACGGAGCACACCTAAGACAGGTCTTAACAACACAAGATCCAGCGGCAGAGTGCTGAAACATGGCCGTTCTTCAGGTCCTCTCGCACCTCTGCCGAAGTGGGGGAGCACCTTGCTACCGTATTGGTCAGCCACATTTCAGGCGCTCAAAGCTCAGGTAAATTTCATCTCTTTGGTCCCACCAAAGGTGGCCAAAGGATCGTCTCAAAGATGATCATATATTCACATTCACTATCTGCGGTTAGCAGACGACCATACATTCATTCATTTCACAGATCTCACCAAACTGGATGTAGGGATTTATTTTGTGGGTGTGCACATGTGATCAGTTAAATAAATAAATTGTCTTCTTTCCCACACTGGTATCCGGCTTCGCTGTATTAATTGAAATTGAGTTATTATTAAAAAAAATGTGTTGTCCTGACAAAAATAATGAAGTATGTTGTACCTATTTTCAATGCCGGGCGGTACTGCACCCTTTCAAAATAGCTCTAAGCACTATGGGACTTACCATCTAAGGTCATCAGTCCCCTAGGCTTAGAACTACTTAAACCTAACTAATCTAAGGACACGACACACACATACACGCCCGAGGTAGGATTAGAACCTGCGACCGCAGCAGCAGCGCGCTTTGGACTGAAGCACCTAGAACCGCTCGGCCATAGCGGCCGGCTTCTGCGTCTCCCCGACACACTAATTTTCTCCCCGGCTAGTGATGGCACTTGTTGTCTGTGAGCGGTTATTGCACGTTGACATCGAACGCAGGTAGTGGTCACATTAATGTGACTGGGTCGCGTATTACCACACGGAATTGTCGAAATGTAATGTTTAAAACGCTGAATAATTCCAGTAATTAAAATGTATTACACTCTAAAATTCGTCCTCACATTCATTTTCACCAGCCATTCACCAAAACTAGCGAGCTTAAGCCTAAAACATTCGCATCCATGCCTCTGTTACGCCTCCAGCTCGTTACGCGTTTGTTCTCTTTTTCCCACAACTGGATAACCTTGTCGAGAGACGTAGGTTAGTGTGGATATCGATACTTCTTGTTATCAGCTCCCTCTCCATGCGTTCGTCTCTCGATCGGCGTGGAGAGCCAGTTTTTCGCGTTAGTTTTCAGCCAGTAGAATCACCGCCAGCAAACGGAACCGCCTCCCACTCGATGGGATTTCGCGATGCGAGCCCTCATGAATTTTTTAATTTTAGAGATTCGGCGGCTGTTTCTCTTTTTGGGTCGTGACCCCTACTGAATACTGTGCTCTGCGTCTGTTTTTTTTTTGTCGCTTTTTGTCGGTGCCAGGCAGTGAGGGAGTTTGTCGCTTTCCTATAGGGAGGGGGTCCATCGACAGCGAGGGATGCACGCAGCCGACTGTTAGATTCACTGAATCTTTCAACGGTCGTATTTGCTCCACACTGAATCGGTAGGCGCCCTTCCCCACCACCCAACTGAATGTATAGTCACTGGGGAGGGGGGGGGAGAGGGGGAGGGGAGTTGCACACTTCAATTCGATGATGCTAGCCTGCGTCAGCAGTGTGAGATTCTCTCTCTCCTCTCGCAGCACTTCTCAGAAGTGAGTTCGGCGGAAAAGGAAGATTCACAAAAATACGAAAAAGCTACGAAAAAAAGCGCAGTACTTGTGGGTATAGGCTAATGGGTTCCTATAAGATAGGCAAACTGTGCCGTGACGGTTGCAGGTAAGCCGACAAAGCGGTCAAAATACTAACCGCCGTGGACCCTAGTGCCAGTAGGTTGGGCATAGTAATTGTGCTGCACAATTCATCCAAATGGCAGGCCTCAGAGGAGAACACGGCAAGTGCTATAATCCCATTTTCCGGAAACTTCGTCCAGTGGAAAACAAAGTCAAAGTAAACGAATACGTTTCGGCTTATTCGTAGATATTCGATCGTATCTGAGAAAATGACGGTCAAAGTTTCCGACGTAAATTATGTGCCTTTCAGAGCGCGGTAATGTCAGCAGAAAAGGTGGTACAGTGGCTAACGTAGAGGGTCTCATTTTTGCAGTCCGTGTTCGATACCCAACTATTGTTTCTATTTACTTTTTTTCATTTATCTATCCATGTCCGTAGAAAGTTACTACAAGAATGTTTCTCATCAAGCTTGGGGATCTAAGAACATTATATTAATTATGGGAAGATAACTGGGTATCACGGTAAGTGTTGTGCATTAATTTATATAATATTATTTTTAACCGTTTCAATTCTCTTTACGAGAGCTATTCAGAAAGTAGGCAACATTTTGGCATTAATAAGAAACTAAGTACCGAAATACATTTTATTAGATACCTCTGAAAGAGCGACTGACATACTACTTTTCCACATAGTCACTACACACACTGGGACACTTATCATAACATTGAAAGACCTTCGTCGTAAAATTCTGCCGCCTGAGACTTCAGCCAGTGCGAGACGCCCGCCTGGAGTTCCGCAACGTCATCAATGCGCTGCGTTGCAAGCCAGTTCATCTAGGGAAACAAGTGGAAGTCGTTTGGTGCAACATAAGGGCTGTAGGGTGAATGAGGGAAAATTTCCCATTTGAATGAATTAAGTTCTTAAGCGCGGCTTGCCGTGTGAGATCGGGTACCGTCGTGCAAAAACAAAATTTTGAACGTCAGCTTTCCTCGGCGATTGTTTTGAACTGCTCTTCTAAGGCTGTGCAAAGTTTGACAGTACCGGGCAGAATTTATGATTGCTCCAAGTTCGAGAAAATCAATAAGAAGCACGCCTTGCCTATCCCAAAACACTGTAGCCATCAGCTTCCTTGCTGACAAGGTTTGCAAACATTTTCTTGATTTTTACGGGGATCTTGTGTGCCTCCACTCCATGGACTGTAATTTTGTCTGGCAATTGACGTGTTTCACCCAAGTCTCGTCACCGGTTACGATTCGATCCAGTAATGAATCACCATAATTGTGGTAGGCCTCCAGAAATGTCAACGTTGCCCCAATTCGCTGTTCTTTTTGGTGCTCGGTAAGAATTTTGGACACCCATCGTGCACAAAATTTGTGGTAGCCTAGCTTCTGAGTGACAATTTCAAACAACAAACACCGTGAAACTTGTGGACAGAAAAGCGAAAGCTCCGTTAGTGTGAAGCGACGAATCGTTTCGTCAACTTTAGCGACAAGATCGTCAGTCACAGTGCTCGGGCGTCCACTCCTCTCTTCATCATGGATGTTGGTTCGGCCATTTTTAAACCAAATGCACAATTTACGGACTCATTACGTTGTTTCCGTACACTTCGCTCAGTTCACGATAAATTTCTATATGTTTTAGGTGTTTTACCAACAAAAACCGTATCACAGACCGCACCTCACAACTGGCGGGATTTTCGATTGCAGCGCATATTTCAAATTCGAATATTGAAAAAACCAGACGCGCAGAGACGTTCCCGTTTTCACGGGTGGATGCCGACTGAGCTACCGAGCACGTACATACCAAAATAGAAGCGACCGGCACACGCCTAGCGGCGTCAGACGGAAACGTTCCCTACTCTCTGAATAGCCCTCTTAAATTATCGTATTTTTATGTTTCGTTCTTATATTCTCTTCTTCTTTTCTTGTACCTTTTTCCAACATTTTCGCAGGGTCGGCATGGTTAGGGTCGGATTTGGCATGTATAATTCAAGGGGTGGCCGTATTCTCTTCCCATCGCCACCCCGTTACGCGAGTGATGATGATGATAATGATGATGATGATGATGATTGATGAGGACAACACAATCACCCAGTCCCTGGGCAGAGAAAAACCTCAACCCGGCAGGGAACCGAATCCGGGACCCTGTGATCTAGAGGCAGCAGCGCTAGCCACTAGACCACAAGCTGCAGACATGTTTCGTTCTTATATTATTTCCTATCTGTTTTTATTCTTATGTTTATTCTTCACAAAGATTTCGTGCATTCCATTATATGACATCTATCATAGAAACAGTCGAAACACAGAAATTCTGAACACAACGAGCACCTCGTGAAGACAGGTTTTCCACAGTGACATTTCTTCGTATGAGTCTCACTCGGAAAAGAAACGTCGTTAACATTGCGTTGGCAATAATTTCAAATGGCTCTGAGCACTATGGGACTTAACTGCTGAGGTCACCAGTCCCCTAGAACTTAGAACTACTTAAACCTAACTAACCTAAGGACATCACACACATCCATGCCCGAGGCAGGGTTTGAACCTGCGACCGTAGCGGTCGCGCGGTTCCAGACTGAACCGCCTAAAACCGCTCGGCCACTCCGGCTGGAGGCAATAATTTCGACGCAAATCACGCATAACGGATCACTTTACCGAAAACTTGCTCTTACAATTGATTATGAATCAAGATAAATTACACCAATTTCGCCGAAAACAATCTCTAACAAATTTGTCATTTATTTATTTATTTATTTTAAATACATTCACCGCGCATACAATCAGTAGACGAATAGGGACAACGTTATTTGATACAATTTGGAAAACATTTGTACAGTAATCTTCTATGCAGATGGGTAAATAAGACACAAAAATAAAAATAACACACGGGTTTCGAAAAAAGGGCGCAAAAGTGTGAACCAGCGACGCTATCCGCTGTGACACAGCTGCCATTGCACTGTATATCGCTGAAAGCCACATAAAATACCTTGAAAGTTTTCTCCGTCGTTTCCTCCGAAACAGGAGAGTATCTATCGATTGTGTGAAGTTTCTGGGAAGTCGGGTTATAGCATTTACCCTGTTCTCCTCGTTAGTGCACTAAAGGCGTCCACCTGGGTCTTGACTTCTGCGTGTTAGGGTAGGCCTTTTTATGAGAAGGAGGCAGAATTCTGTACTCACATTCTGTGGAAATATCCTCGACTCGTGTACCTTCAAACGTTGGTGGCTGCAGTTTTTGGAAGAGCTGACTGCCGTATTCCGCGGGAATCAAATTGTGTTTGAACCACTAATGCGACCCAGAATCTAAGCGCATGTTTTATTTGTACTGATGAGAGAGCTCATCGACACTCGGCAACTACCTCTACGATGAAAACTGGCAATGTTACAGCATGTACAGAAAATAATCCAGCGCCAATCGAGATGTTGGCATACGGATATATCGAGCAGAATTTGACATAAAGCGACCGTCTTGAAAGTGGCCATCTTATTGATTGCAAAGTTTTTTGAACAGAATTACGGCTTTGTGCTAGGCGGTAACCAACTTCAAAATCTACAATAAAAGAAAAAGGAAAATTATTACTGTCTACTACACTAAGAGATTATAAAAAAACAGTAATTGCAATATAAACACGATAAATGTACTGCATAATTGCTGTATTGGCCATTAAATAAGAAGTCACCAGCTGATGAACCAATGACTTCATTGGACGCGTATCTTCTAAAACGCGTCATCAGATTGTCATAAGCGTCTTGATGATCATATGTATGAAGGCAGTATGTAACAAACAAAGCTGCCATGGCTGGCCGTTGACGATGGCAAAACTTCACCCAAACGTGTTTGCGTGTTAAATAAGAAGGTTCTGTGTTTGCTCAAGACAGAATTTCCACACATATTTCCATAATAATGTGTTAGGAAACAAGAATTAATTGTCATTTTCTAAATAATTGTAATCTATGGCTTGTCCCACGCCTCGTGGTCTAAGTGTATTTGCGCTGAAACAACACAGTATCTGCTGATTGCGGCAAAGGTTTAGCCTTGGTAAATTTTTACTGTGAAACGGATAGTAGGACTTTTCCTTTGAGGGGGTTGCTGTGCTGTAGAAATTTTCACGTATGTCGTAGATCATCTTGTGTGACTGTTATAGAAATTTTCGTGAGAGGTATGCTCAATGTAGGTAATATAAATGTTGAGTGGGATTATATTTTCTAAATGGTGATTTAGACTTAGTAACATTCACAGCCAGAGGACAAAAAATAAGTTTCTCATGATCCGTTCCGTGGCGACAGCAGAAATTTTATACTATATTATGAATCCCATGTTCGCTATATATTTTGGAAGCAGTTTCTGCAGCCGGAACCTGACATACCCGAACTTGAGCACTTAACAACCGAAAGTAGTTAGAACATGTATTTGGCCATTATTCTGTGAACTCGCTCCTTGAACGTTTTTCACACGATGCATGACAATTTTCTTCAAAACAACGTCGTAAAATCTACACCTCATTCGCCTACTGTTATTTTTCTGCCTTCCTGATTTTGGATAATCGTTTGTGCACAGAAGGCACCACGAAAACAATTACACCAGTTAGATTCTGTGATTCGTGCGTCCACACCACTATATCACTATCAGAAACTGAGATCTGATCCACTGTCAACTCGCCGCTGTCTTCACATCAGACAATGTGGAGTCGTGGTGAATTTTTACTAGGTGGAGGTTTGATTTTAATGCATATGTTCAACATACACAGTGCTTATCACTCTTGCAGGCTCTATCTCAATCTCACCTTGCTTAAGAACGATACGTGGTAAGAATAAAACCATACTTCCGCTGATGCCTCACTTCACTTCATATGTTTTTTATCGTTGTTTATACACTTCATTATTCTGAGAACGTAGAGGCCGCTTTGTTCTTACCGTTGTTATTGGGTCTGCTCATCTCACAGATGTGCGAAACACAATTTACTAGTAGAAAAACTGTCACTACAGGTACAAAACTCTAGTTACAGTCACTACAAATATAGGTTAATAATAACAGTATTAAGATCCTTGACTGATATTCTGTTTTCTCTTTTCATTCTGCATCTAAAATCAGATTCTAAGGTATCGAATAATCCATTACCGATTTTTGCTCCATTATTCTAATTCTGTTCAACTCCTCGTCTCTACTAATTTTAGCACTCGTGTGTCATGAAATAGTGAACATAGGGATACTATCGCTATTTTCTTTCCTCAGAAACGGTTATCAGAGAGAGTGATCTACGCGCCATGTGCTACACAGGGCCAGAACTGTTACTGATAATTACCATTACGTCCGTATATTACTGCGTATATTGCTGTGTGTATTGTTCCGTAGCTGTATTAATGGAGATTGCGAGCAAATATTTGGCAGTCATTCTGAAAGCGCCCGTTGATGTGCATCTGGGTGTACGTAACATTGAATACACAGAGCCACGATTGGACTTGTGATCCCTTTTAGAGTTCCAGGTAGCGCCGGATTCGGACAGTTCCGTGGAAAACCGTATTTGCTCCGAAAGGACGCCTTTCCCTCCGTTATGTGATTGAGGTAGCTCTGTGGACATTTCACAGAGTTCCGGGAACCGTTCGTGCCTTAGCAGCCGTGGAAGAGCAAACACACTTGGCGAACGTCAAAGGCATGATCAGTGGGGTTCTCCGAACCTATACGGCGTCATGTCACGCTCCGTTCCGAGTCAGATATTTTATTCTTGATTCACACTTCACATACTTCAGCTGGTACACCGCACATCTATATATTGTTGATCAGTCAGTAACTGTATTTCATATTTGACCAATTAAAGCACAGGAGCTTTTTTATTTCTTCCTGAATATATGTATTTATATTATGTACAGCAGGATACATATCAGTCCCATTGCTTGTCATGCACTAGTTACAAGTTAACGAACGTTTACCAAGACCTGAGCTCACACCTTGGAATCCACTGTCTTTTTATGCTAGTACGGTCAGGAATTGTGGCAAAAACAGTCAACACCATCACTGCGCGATAGCGATGGAAATGTTACCGATGATGGTGCCACTAAAGCGTAGTTACTAAATACAGTTTTCCGAAATTCCTTCACGAAAGAAGACCAAGTTAATATTCCAGAATTCGAAACCAGAACAGCTGTTAGCATGAGTGATATAAAAGTGGATACCTTAGGTGTGCGAAACAGCTCAAATCACTTAAGAAAGGTAAGTTTTCGGGTCCAGATGGTATACCAATCAGGTTCCTTTCACAGTATGCAGACACAATAGCGCCTTTCTTAGCAATCATATACAACCGCTCACTTGACGAGAGGTCTGTTCCTAAGGACTGGAGAGTGGCACAGGTCACACAAATATTCGAGAAAGGAAATAGGAGTAACCCATTGAATTACAGACCCATCTCACTGACCTCAATTTGCGGTAGGATTTTGGAGCACATACTGTTCTCGAACATTATGAATCACCTTGAAGAAAATGACTTATTGATACATAACCAACACGGATTCAGAAAATATCGTTCTTGTGCAACGCAGCTAGCTCTTTATTCCCATGAAGTAATAAGTGCTGTCGACAAGAGATCTCAGATCGATTCCACATTCCAAATTTCCAGAAGGCTTTTGATACCGTTCCTCACAAGCGACTATTGCTCAAATTGCGTGCATATGGAGTATCGTCTTAGTTGTGTGACTGGATTCGTGATTTCCTCTCACAGAGATCACAGTTCGTAGTGATAGACGGTAAATCATCGAGTAGAACAGAAGTGATATCTGGCTTTCTGCAAGGTAGTGTCATAGGCCCTCTACTGTTCCTGATTTACATAAATGACCTAGGTGATAAGCTGAGCAGCCCCCTTAGATTGTTTGCAGATGACGCTGTAGTTTGCAGTCTAGTAAAATCATCAGATGACTAATTCCAATTACAAAATGATGATGGTGCGAAAAGTGTCAATTGGCACTAAACAAAGAAAAGTGCTAGGTCATCCACATGAGTACTAAAAGAAATCCGATAAACTTTGGGTATACGATAAATCGCACAAATCTAAGGGCTGTCAACTCGAGTAAATACCTAGGAATTACAATTACTAGCAACTTACACTGGAAAGACCACATAGATAATATTATGAGGGAAGGCGAAACAAAGACTGCGTTTTGTTGGCAGAACACATCTACATATATACTCCGCTAGCCACCAAGCGGTGTGTGGCAGAGGGCACAACTCGCGCCAAAGTCATATTTCCCCCCTCTGTCTGTTCCACTCGCGGATCGCGCGAGGGAAAAACGACTGTCCGACCGCCTCAGTACGAGCTCTTACTTCCCGTATCTTTGAATGATGATCATCATTCGATTTGAAAGTTGGTGGTAATAATATATGCTCTACATCCTCGGTGAAGATTGGATTTCGGAATTTAGTGAGCAGCCCCTTCTGTTTAGCGCGTCGTCTATCTGTAAGTGTGTCCCACTTCAAACTTTCTATGAGATTTGTAACGCTCTCGCGATGGCTAAATGTACCAGTCACGAATCTTGCCGCTCTTCTTTGGATCTTCTCAATCTATTGAATGAGACCCATCTGGTAAGGGTCCCATACAGACGAGCAATAAGACTGGACGAACTAACGTATTGTAAGCTATTTCCTTTGTTGAAGGACTGCATCGCTTCAGGATTCTGCCAATAAACCGCAATCTAGAGTCCGCCTTACCCGTTACTTGTGTAATCTGATCATTCCATTTGAGATCATTTCGAATAGTCACACCCAGATACTTGACTGATGTTACCGCTTCCAAAGACTGATCATTTATTTTGTACTCATACATTAATGGGGATTTTCGGCTTGTTATACGCAGTAGGTTACAGCTACTAATATTGAGAGATAACTGCCAGTCACTACACCACGCATTTATTTTCTGCAAACCCTCATTGATTTGTTCACAACTTTCGTGCGATACTACTTTCCTGTAGAGTACAGCATCATCGGCAAACAGTCTAAGGCCGCTGTCAATACCATCAACCAGATCGTTTATGTAAATCGTAAAAAGCAGAGGACCTATTACGCTGCCCTGGGGCACACTTGAAGTTACTCTTGTTTCTGTTGAAGTTACCTCGTTCAGGACGACATACTGCTCCCTGTCTGTTAGAAAACTTTCTATCCAACCGCATATGTCATTGGATGGACCGTAAGCGCGCACTTTTTGTAGCAAGCGACAGTGCGGAACTGAGTCGAACGTCTTTCGAAAGTCGAGAAATATGGCATCAACCTGGGATCCGGTACCTAGAGCCTGTTGTATGTCATGCACAAAGAGGGCCAGCTGTGTCTCGCATGACCGCTGTTTCCTAAAACCGTGCTGGTTTCTGCAGATGAGCTTCTCAGAGTCTTAGAAGATGCGACAAACCCACTAAAGAGACAGCCAACATTACACTTGTCCGTCCCCTGCTGGAATATTTCTGCGCGATATGGGATCCTTATCAGGTAGGATTGACGGAGAACATCGAAAAAGTGCAAAGAAGGGCAGCTCGTTTCGTGTTATCGCGCAATAGGGGTGAGAGTGTCACTGATTAATGCGCGAGTTGGGGTGGCAGTCACTGAAACAACACCGGTTTTCGTTGCGGCGAGATCTATTTACGAAATTTGTATCACCAGCTTTCTCTTCTGAATGCGAAAATATTTTGTTGACACCCGCCTACGTAGGGAGAAATGATCATCACAATAAAATGAGAGAAATCAGGGCTCGAACGGAAAGATTTAGATGTTTCTTTTTCCCACGCGCCATTCAAGAGTGGAATGGTAGAAAAGTAGTACGAAAATTGTTCGATGAACCCTCTGCCAGGCACTTGTGTGAATTACTGAGTAACCATGTAGATGTGGATGTAGATGTTATTACTAGTCCTACAGGATATCGTACGGGATATCAGACTGAAATTCTATATGAAATATGATCTCTCATATATCCATTTGAAACGCATCATAATCACCATCACCATCATCTTCATCATCAACAGCAACAACAACAGCAACAGCTGGACAACTGCTTCCTGTAAAATTTTCCAGGCGTTATTGGACTCCAGGTAGGCGCACCAATGTTGCATCGGCTTGTTTTCTTATGTTATCTTCCCACCTTCTATTAGGTTATCGTCTTTGTCTTGTATTATCTCAATTTCATAAAGTGCAATACATTTTTTTAGAAAGCTTACAACTCTGTCGTTTTAATTAAAGAACAAAACACTGCACCAATCAGGCATAGCTCTAGGTATTTCAGGAATTTATTCCTACTTGGAAGTGCACCGACTTACATTGGTATTTTATGTAATGTCTGCATGAGCTTTGTTCTGCATCTTTTGCCCTGCAGTCTTCTTTCCGTGGTTTTATTGTCATTGAAAATCAGAAACTATCAGTCATGTGATATATAAAAATTACTCCAGGTTACAATTACAAAAATTAAAAGATTTATATATTCCGATTTCAGATTGTAATAAAACGACACAAAAGTCAGCTGTGCAGTGTTTTATCATTAAATTCTTGTCTTATCTCCTCGAATCCAGCAAAGAACTTGCTTAGTAGATATTCCTTCAATTTACCTAGCTACATGTCGTGGCCGCCATCGTTTCGTTTTTACAGCAATCATAATTTTTGGTTGTTATCCTTTTTTTATCCTCCTGTGGATCTCCCAGCAAATACGAGCACTCTGTGACCAAACCTTAGTTTTTTTAAGGGTTTCCGCATTGAGAGACCATATTTTAATTGCCGGAACTCGAAATTGGTACAACACGCTAATTTTAAGATTCCCACTCCAAACACAGCAATTTTGAAACAGTATACCAACAGCACTTCAGCCCAATTTTACATTTCTGTTTTGAAGTACCTTGCTATCTTTGTCCTGGCATGGGACACCTACTATGAAGTATACGTTCTTTCTTATTCTTGCAGCTGGAGCCAAGTATAAAAAGTATTTTCGTTATAAACCATTTTTATCGTTTCTATCTGTTTCAACTCTGGCCCCTAGTTTTTCACATGGTGCGCACTAGTCGTGCCAGCCAACACTTACCTAGTCCTCCTGCATCTCTCTGGCATGCTTCAGGGCAACATCTTTGATCCAGATCGTACAGGACTCAATTCCCAAAAGCTCTTCATGATGGTGATAACGTAAAGAATTTTTTGACTTTATTATGGTCCTCGAGAGGGAAGGTAACAATTGCTTTTAATGTTAAGTTTTCAGTGGTGGTGGTGCGGGGGGGGGGGGGGGGGGGGTACGTTTCATTTGTGTGTCAAGTGAAACGTCACAACTTCATAATATGGGGAACACGTTAGCCACATACAATAGTCGAACACGAGAAAGACTCTCAACAGCTTCATCTGTTTTACGCTCTTTCTCGGGAGAAGATTGGTGGTTCGTTCTCTTTTCGGAGAACAGTCTTGGATGAATCAAGTACCATGAAGTGTCGTAGATCTGCTCGTAAGTTTCATTTTTGAAAATCAGGAAGCACCACCGCATTGGCACCTGCATGCGACAGTAATTCTTAACAATCAGCTGCTTCAGCCATAGGCGGGCCAGTATGGGCGTACGGATTTCACATCCCATCATTGACTCCCGGAGACCTCACGAAACGAGATTTTTGTGAAGGGCCGTGACTCCGTCTATGTACCTTTCCTTCCAACGACTTTGGATCAACTGCGACGATGCATAGCAACAACAGTGAACGAGGTCTGGAGGTGCGCGCATGAATATTTGTAAATGGTGAACGAATTATAAGAATTACGCGAGGGTTGTACGTGTGTGCATAAAAAAATATACCCTTGTAAAATTCAGATGGTTCTTTTGAAAACAATGACGTTTTAGTCCTATTGTGATCTAGAATATTAAGCTCAGATTTCTATCTTCAGTCATATAGAAGTTGTGCTTCTTTCAAAAGAGATAATTCTTAGGGCATGTTGGTAATTTTTGTTTTGGGATCGGTTAACCACAACTGAATGAAATGAATGAACAATTTTGTGCCATACACCTTTCGTCTTTATTATTTGCAAGGCATCTTCGATGTACAAAGTAGTTTTGTTTACACTACTCAATCTACGTTTAAGACATCATACATGCATACATGTACATATATATAGATTATAAGCAGCAGTTCTGACACTTTTTGTTTTTCTGTTTCAACCCATTATATATATATATATATATATATATATATATATATATATATATATATATATATATATATATATTAAAAGCAAACAAAATAGTATAAACAAAAATATGTACATATTGGATCCCACGGAGGATGCCTTTCAAAGAATAAAGGGGAAACGCGTATGGTACAAAAATTGTGTTTCATTCAGTTATGGTCAGACGGTCCCAGAGCAAAAATTATCAGCATATCATAACATTAAATGCAACTGCGGACGACAGGACTACAAAATCCAGACTATTATTTTTGAAAAACTCTACAAAATTTTTAATTTATAATAATAAATTTACAGAACTGCTGTCGAAGTTTTTCTTATAAATTTTTCCTTTGGTTGTTGAAGTTTAGCCGCACTTGAGGTGCGATATCATCAGTAAAACGACGGTAGTTCAGAACATGTTCATTATTCTGTATTTCTTAATTATTTCCGCAGCGTGATTATCTGAAACCTTCATTCGGAACGTAGTAAAAAGTGGATACATGCGTTCCTCATTCGGTTCCAAGGCAGTAACCCCTCTACATTATTTGAAGAATGGAACAGCCATGTATAATAAAGCTTCACATTACGTTTTAAGTTTGTTGGAAGCTGGCAACTGCTTACATTATCAAAAACTGGATCAATGTAGTCTGGGTAATTTCCGCGCTAAACGAAAGCTAGTTTCTCACGGATCTCAATTATTGTGACGTTGTATCTCCTACCTGACGTACGATGCCATAATTATACAAGTATATCCACTGATATTCCCGAATATTGGCTGCCAAGTGGGTTACGAATAGAGTTAGTGGTAAAAAGGTAATAACTTAAAACGTCATCCCTGCTATTGAAGTTTTACTGCATGAACAGCAAGAAATTTAGGAAGCGATAATTTTTTTCCTTTCATCATTTCGTCGGGGTGTGAGCGAAAAAATATTCAAAAGGATTAAAAAGTAGTGTGTAAAGTTTGTTGAAGTTGCTACGTGTTTCCATTCTCAAACACTGGATGAATATAGTCTGGATAGTTTGAGCGAAGTGAGTTTCTCTCCCTCAAGATACAAGCACAGTTTCTAACTGTAATACTTGTGTCTTTAACATGATATTGCAACGTTTAATGAGTAGTTTATTACAGCTTTTTATATTTTTAAATTAGGTCAGCAATCACATGAAATACCGAAAATCAAATTTTTGTTGCCCCTGGAAGCTGTTACATAGGTAGGCTGCAACCAGGAGTTTACACTTAGCACCGGGTTAGCCATTTAGTAACATATATGTCGGGCACTGGTGCTCGAGCACGTGCATGTCCCTGTGGTCATTCACAGCGATCACGTGCTGACTAAATGATAACACAGTGACGATGTCGCTGTATACGACCCAGTGTAGCATGGCCATATCCAACAACAACGACGAGGAAAGTTCGACACGTACATGACCGTTGGTTGGTTGGTTTTGGGGAAGGAGACCAGACAGCGTGGTCATCGGTCTCATCGGAATAGGGAAGGATGGGGAAGGAAGTCGGCCGTGCCCTTTCAGAGGAACCATCCCGGCATTTGCCTGGAGTGATTTAGGGAAATCACGGAAAACCTAAATCAGGATGGCCGGACGCGGGATTGAACCGTCGTCCTTCCGAATGCGAGTCCAGTGTCTAACCACTGCGCCACCTCGCTCGGTACATGACCGTGGTGGGTTTGATGTTGACAGCAGATAGTTTACAGATGATATCCACCTTTAGTTCCTTGGATACGGAAAGAAGCGAAACTTCTTTTTTTGAAAAATTGTTGGATTCCACAATACTCTGTCTTTTGCCTAGCGTTTATTTCGCCATACAAGGCTCGCTATTTTCAAGCTGTCGCAATTTTAATTAAGTTTGAGGGAGAGCTATGAAGTATCTTATGAAAGTATGTATTGTTCCAATTACTTACGATGAAACCTGTAACTAAAAAATGGTTCAAATGGCTCTGAGGTCATCAGTCCCCTAGAACTTAGAACTACTTAAACCTAACTATACTAAGGACATCTCACACATCCATGCCCGAGGCAGGATTCGAACCTGCGACCGTAGCGGTCGAGCGATTCCAGACTGAAGAGCCTAGAACCGCTCGGCTACACCGTCCGGCACCTGTAACTTGTACCGAAATTAATATATTACTAGTAATAGATGCAATATCTGTGAATAACAAACAAATGTGAAATATATTTCAAAGACTGTATACGTACATGAAAAGTAAAAAGCAAATTTCTGTAAGAAAGCTACATTCTGTTTTCCAAAGAAACAAATGATTTGTGAAATAAGCGAATACGTCCTCTTCTAATGGTTCATTTCCCTGTTAGCATTCGATGTACTAAAAGATCCGTTGTCGAGAACTATAAACCGTGTATTTTTATGGAATAATAACAACTTACATTCATAAACAGCACTGTCACAAATGATTCAAATGGCTCTAAGCACTATGGGACTTAACAGCTGAGTTCATCAGTCCCCTAAACTTAGAACTACTTAAACCTAACTAACCTAAGGACATCACACACATCCATGACCGAGGCAGGATTCGAAGCTGCGACTGTAGCAGCCGCGTGGTTCCAGACTGAAGTGCCTAGAGCCGCTCGGCCACGGCGGCCGGGAACAGCACTGTCTCCAGCTAATGTAGTAAGCGTTTTTATATTACTATACTGAATTTGTTAATGGTTTTTTTGTATTTTTCAGGTAGATGTATCAGGGAGTTGTGCTCACATTGTTTGAAAGCAAGACGATATTTTCCTTATGGCACAGTGTCGTTTAAATATTATATTCTCAAGTCGGACTTGATCTGTTTTCTTCGTTGCAAAGTCCGATCGAATTTTTATTACCACATTTTACGTGGAAGTCACAATAGTATTTTTGCTGTCACCGAACCTTCAGTGATTGACGCTCAGTATCGCGAAGGCGTAATACATCGAAATAATAATGATTCAAGATCCTAAAGACATTAATTATGTGTGGATGTGCATAAAATTTTGTAGCCAAACCATGGAAACGCATTCGTCATCTGTTTTTCCCGAGACAAACTCATACCCATGCACAGCCTCTTTTATTATCTGCCAGTAAGGAAAGCTACGTTACAGAATGTCCTTCAGTCGACACCCTTTGTTCTCGATAAGGGAAGAACACCGTGTGCGCCATCTGCGTAACGTGTACCAGCTTGTTCTGTGTATTGTCGGGTTTCAGTTGTTTGTATACTGTATTTTCTAAGGTAGGCACTGGGAACCAGCCCAGAAACTGTCTAAACGAATGTGGAAAATCACATAAAAGACACACATAAGCTGACTGGTGTGCCAGAAAATACCCGTTTATCCGTCGTACGGTCGACCCGGGTTTGATTCGCCTCCCTGTCCCGAAACTAGCGCTCTACGCCTTATACTGTTCGAGGAGGTTCAGTTCCAGTGTATTATAATTAATACCGAACCGAGCGAGGTGTCGCAATGGTTAGCACACTGGAGACTCGCATTCGGGAAGACAATGGTTCAAACCGGCGTCTGGCCATCCAGATTTAGGTTTTCCGTGATTTCCCTAAATCGCTCCATGCAAATGCCTGGATGGTTCCTTTCACACGGCACGGACGATTTCCTTTCCTCTCCTTCACACAATCCAAGCTTGTGATTTTGATGTCGACGAACGGTAAACCCAATCTTTCGGGACGGCTGGTGTGGCCGAGCGGTTCTAGGCGCTTCAGTCTGGAACCGCGCGACCGCTACGGTAGGTTCGAGTCCTGCCTCGGGCATCGATGTGTGTGATGCCCTTGGGTTAGTTAGGTTTAAGTAGTTCTAAGTTCTAGGGGACTGATGACCTCAGATGTTAAGTCCCATAGTGCTCAGAGCCATTTGAACCATTTTGAAGATGACAGCACGATTCTTTCGAAACTAGTAATTGGAATAAAGGTCTTAAAATCAAGCGAGCTTGACTTTCACAAAAAATACATAGATGGGGACTTATTCGACAGGTTTTCATTTCACTTACATTTGTGCTACCTAGCTAGTACTTCATACTGAAATCAGTTGCCATTCATAAGCACAACAGCTAGTTTAAGAACCCACATTTACTTCAACGCTTTTACTTCTATAAGCGCTGCTTTCTTAAGTCCGATAGGTCGCGAAATTAAAACCACAGGGAAAATCCGATAGATTTCTACGCAGGTGTGTTGCGCATCGTCTCTAGAATGCACGTCGATCGCTTCGCGTCGCACTTTTCAGTTCTGAGCACACAGTGAGGATTTAAAGACACTGGAACAATATGCCCCCCCCCCCCCCCCTGCAGGTGTGAAATGCGTGCTGTCATTCGATTTCCTCTGCTGAGCGTTTCCGTCTTACTTCATGCAGCCCACATAACGTTAAATGTCACGCGTGACAGCAAAGTGCAGCAATGGTGCAGGAAGTTCCAAAAAGGATGATGCAGGTGGTATGGCAAGGAAACGAGAGTAAAAAAAAATTGGTTCAAATGGCTCTGAGCACTATGGGACTTAACATCTATGGTCATCAGTCCCCTAGAACTTAGAACTAGTTAAACCTAACTAGCCTAAGGACAGCACACAACACCCAGTCATCACGAGGCAGAGAAAATCCCTGACCCCGCCGGGAATCGAACCCGGGAACCCGGGCGTGGGAAGCAAGAACGCTACCGCACGACCACGAGCTGCGGACAAACGAGTGTCAACCGATGACCTTGCTCAGCGGGTGGATAAGGCGATTCGAGAAAATTGTCTACGAATGGCGGTTCAGAATAAGCGAGTAAGCGAATGACGTCATCAGACGTTGTCCTTCTTGATGACAATGCTCGACGGAACACCGTAGCTGCAGCAAAGACTATCCCGCATCGTTTTCGATAGGAGGAGGAGGAGATTAGTGTTTAACGTCCCGTCGACAACGAGGTCATTAGAGACGGAGCGCAAGCTCGGGCGAGGGAAGGATGGGGAGGGAAATCGGCCGTGCCCTTTCAAACGAACCATCCCGGCATTTGCCTGAAGCGATTTAGGGAAATCACGGAAAACCTAAATCAGGATGGCCGGAGACGGGATTGAACCGTCGTCCTCCCGAATGCGAGTCCAGTGTGCTAACCACTGCGCCACCTCGCTCGGTTTTTCGATAGGAAGTGTTCGATCACCCACCATACAGTCCAGACTTTGTTCCCTGTGATTCTAAACTCTCTGCTCACATGAACCGCCCGCTAAGAGATCAGTGTTTTGGCACGGACTACGACCTGCAGACCAGCGCAGAGATTTGTTGGAAAGCGCTGGGGGCTGTCTTCCGTGACGAGGGCGTCGGAAAATTGGTACCACGCTACGACTGATGTCCAAGTCACTGTTGTGACGATGTAGAGAAGTAGCTGGAATGTGTAGCAAAAGTTCCAAATAAAATACGAACCCTGGTACTGTTAAATTCTTTAGAAAATCAAAATTACAACTTCACCACAGTTATTAAAAGGAAATAGGAAGCCCGGGATCACTGGTGATGGACAAGCTTGTGATTTGTTTTACAATTTTAATTTGACTAAGAACAGACTTTATCATAAACTTCAATTCGGACATTTGCCCTCTTACTGATGCAATATACAAATCTTCACTTTAATTGAATTACGTAAACGCGAATAAGAATCATATTTTGAGTCCGCAACCAAATCATAGATAGTAGGCATGGTGAATAATCAATCATAAACAATCGTTCTTGTTTAACCATATCTCAAAAGACTAGTAACACTATACACTTCCAACCCAAAGTTACACAGCCACATAATACCACAACTTCATTAAAAAGGAAAAAAAAACCGATCTTAAAGCTTAATAAAACTAAACTCCCCACATAATGGTCCACAGTGAAACATGCTTATACTAAAAATGCAAAGTGCGCCAACCAAGGTCGCAAAACTGGCACACAGGAAAAATAACAAGTTGCACATTCGTTAAAGATACACAAATGATCAACATCAGTGTTAAATAAGAATGGCTAGTAATAACTCAACCAGTGAAATAACTTACAGAAACGCTAATATTAACAAAGTGGCCTCACTTAACTTTAGAGAACAGTGTTAAGGCCCACAGCAGTATTTGGAAGCAATGACGCTACGGCCGGCAGGCAATACGAGCGTTCAGTCCCCAAGGCTTGTACACAGGCTCACTAGCAGGCGGTATATATATATTTATATATAGTCCGACCGCCCTCACAATGAGCGGTCCTGACAAGAACCCATAACCGCACCGATGCCAGGAAAAGAGCAGACTTAACAAATGGCCTGCAGCACAAATAGATATCAATGAAAACAAGGTCAAATCACAGCTACACTGGAATATACAGTAAGCATGTCCCCAAATTCTTATGGAGCAATACTCTAATATTACCCGTCTCCCAGAAAATTAGCGGGGAAACTTAGAGATCACTTCCAGTTGCCTTAAGGCACTTTCAACATTAAATAAACGTACCAAATCCTGCCGTGACAAATGATTAAACCATTAACTCTACAGCTGCCAGGCGCGTAGACAACGGCAACCAGTCCCCAAGCGGTCAACATGTCCTAAAACAAGTTAAAACTTGCATAAAAACCACTTAAAACACACACTCCACAGATTATGCGAAACGAAATGAGGAACATCAGCCTCCTTAAAATAGCCACTGTGGAACCAAGTTCAGAACCATCTCCGGCAGCTACCCATGCCACAATAAGTTTCAACTATCTTCTTAATTAAACACAGAATAAAAGTCATACGTAACTTGGAGCTTGCAAATTACGAGCTGGGAAGCTGATCAGCGTGAGACGACGAACCCACCACAATTATGCACGTCAAGACGCCCAATGATCGGCACCGTACATCCGGCGCGACAAAAGACACGGCCGGCGAGCACGGCGAGGCCCATCATGCACCACGGTTAGGGACGCCAGCCTGTTTTCAACACACGTTGGCTCGTTGAACGCCGACCCAAAGATAGCAAGGCAGCCGAATATCGATATCAGCGATGCAAGTAGAACACCCTAGTACCAGCCGCCACGGCTAAAAATACTTTGATTTTAGTGATTTCCATTCCGTAACCTTGAAAAAAAAAGTAGCATTTCTATTATCGTTTACATTCATCCGTTTCAGTTTTAGCTGATATTATGATGCAACATGGACGTTCACCGTTAACTACACTACTGGCCATTAAAATTGGTACACCAAGAAGAAATGCAGATAATAAACGGGTATTCATTGGACAAATATATTATACTAGAACTGACATGTGATTACATTTTCACGCACTTTGGGTGCATAGATCCTGAGAAATCAGTACCCAGAACAACCACCTCTGGCCGTAATAACGGCCTTGATACATCTGGCCATTGAGTCAAACAGAGCTGGGATGGCGTTACAGGTACAGCGGCCCATGCAGCTTCAACACGATACCACAGTTCATCAAAGAGTAGTGACTGGCGTATTGTGACGAGTCAGTAGCTCGGCCACCATTGACCAGACGTTTTCAGTTGGTGAGAGATCTGGAGAATGTGCTGGCCAGAGCAGCAGTCGAACATTTTCTGTATCCAGAAAGGCCCGTACAGGACCTGCAACATGCGGTCGTGAATTATTCTGCTGAAATGTATGGTTTCGCAGGGATCGAATGAAGGGTTGAGTCACGGGTCGTAACACATCTGAAATGTAACGTCCACTGTTCAAAGTGTCGTCAATGCGAACAAGAGGTGACCGAGACGAGTAACCAAGGGCACCCCATACCATCACGCCGGGTGATACGCCATGTGGCGATGACGAATACGCGCTTCCAATGTGCCTTCACCGCGACGTCGACAAACACGGATGCGACCATCATGATGCTCTAAACAGAACCTGGATTCATAAAAAAAAAAAAATGACGTTTTTCGATTCGTGCACTCAGGTTCGTCGTTGAGTACACCATCACAGGCGCTCCCGTCTGTGATGCGGCGTCAAGGGTAACCGCAGCCATGGACTCCGAACTGATAGTCCGTGCTGCTGCAAACGTCGTCGAACTGTTCGTGCAGATGGTTGTTGTCTTGCAAACGTCCCTATTTGTTGACTCAGGGATCGAGACGTGGCTGCACGATCCGTTACAGCCATGGGGATAAGATGCCTGTCATCTCGCCTGCTAGTGATACGAGGCCGTTGGGATCCAGCACGGCGTTCCGTATTACCCTCCTGAAGCCACCGATTCCATATTCTGCTCACAGTCATTGGATCTCGACCAATGCGAGCAGCAATGTCGCGATACGATAAACCGCAATCGCGATAGGCTACAATCCGACCTTTATCAAAGTCGAAAACGTGATGGTACGCATTTCTCCTTCTTACACGAGGCATCACAACAACGTTTCGCCAGGCAAAGCCCGTCAACTGCTCTTTGTGTATGAGAAATCGGTTTCAGCACGTTGTAGGTGTCGCCACCGGCGCCAACCTAGTGTGAATGCTCTGAAAAGCTAATCATTTCCATATCACAGCATCTTTTTCCTGTCTGTTAAATTTCGCGTCCGTAGCACGTCATCTTCGTGGGTAGCAATTTTAATGGCCAGTAGTGTATTTACTTCGGTTTACATCAGAAAAATAGAAAGTTCATGGATCCGTGAGATTCATAAAGTGTTTCGTGGGCATATCCCCTCTCTACTACCACACACACATAGACACGTGCACACACACACACACACACACACACACACACACACACAGAGAGAGAGAGAGAGAGAGAGAGAGAGAGAGAGAGAGAGTCTGGGAGGGGAGGGGAGGAAGAGTGAGAGAGAGAGAGAGAGAGAGAGAGAGAGAGAGACGCGTAAGCAAGCTGTTTGTCTACGTCTCTGGCTTGTCAGAGTTCAACGTCTTCCACTAATACTTCAAACCACTGAAGCAAGTTGCCTACCGCGGTAGGGATGTATTGCCGCAGCTGTCAATTCTCACGGGAGAGGGTTGAAGTCGAGTGGGCTATTCTGAGCTGTACCCGAGTGTCGCATTTTGCTAAGTGTCAAACCTCAGAGCACGTGTGCCGAGCGCCGGCTAGAGGCCACGTGTGAAGTGGCAGCTGCGAGCAGCTCTCGGCGCCCTAAAACTGTGGCGGGCTCTCCTGGGCAGTGCTCCGCCCCTTGCCTAAGCCCCGGGTTTGTCGCTCATTGTGCACGCTGAGAACACCTGCGCCACCGCACGTGGTGGCAGCTGGGTATCACGACACGTGAACGGCGCTGCCTGTAGGTTTCATCCATCCGTACTGCCAAACTCGGATATCAAGTATCACACGCGTATGAAAAGCCTAGTCGGTACTGGTGCTTGCTGCAATGTGATATTGCTTTTGCGACATGACAGCTGTCCCACCGTAGAGGGGAATTTGATGGACAGCGCACTTGTGCAAGCTGTAGTGACATCTCCGTTGTTCTCAGCTTATTTGCCGCTGATTACTTTTTCATTGAGACGGGCAGGTCTGAAGTTCGATCCGCTTACATGTACTGTGCTGATCTCTGCTGTACTGAAGTGTTTCCGAAGACGACAGAATGTCAGTAGGAAATACTCGAGATGCAGGGATGCAATACTACCACAACACAGCGTTAGCTCAGGCATGAGGGAGAAATACCTTCTGATGCCGTGTCTTCTGATGTACGGCAGATTTAAAGATTCAGATTTTGCTCAAAAAGGGAATTGCAAGCTCCACTGCAAACCAGAAAACATGCCATCAATCAGTTTTTATGTATGGACCAGGCACTGACTTGAACCTCCACTGCTCGTGGAAGTCAGGAAAGTGAAGTGATCTGCTTGTGTCAGTCTTCATCTCCTACGTCTACACCTTGCGGTGTATCGCACAAGTTACTTCTGTACCACTGTCAGTTCATCCCTTCGCTGTTCCAGTCGCGAATGGCTGGCAGGAATACCGATAGACGGTAAGCCTCCCTGTGGTCTCGAATCTCTAATTTAATTTTCATGCCCTTTCCAAGACATATACATACACTGATAAGCCGAAATATTATGACCACCGCCCACCGCGACGTTGGATGCCGCCTGGTGACGTCGCGGGCACGTGACACGTGACGCGGTAACGGAAATACCAGGTGATAAAAAAGTCAGTATAAATTTGAAAACTGAATAAATCACGGAAAAATATAGATAGAGAGGTACAAATTGACACACATGGTTGGAATGATATGGGGTTTTATTAGAACCAAAAAATACAAACGTTCAAAAAATGTCCGACAGATGGCGCTTCATCTGATCAGAATAGCAAATAATTAGCATAACAAAGTAAGACAAAGCAAAGATGATGTTCTTTACAGGAAATGCTCAATATGTCCACCATCATTCCTCAACAATAGCTATGGTCGAGGAATAATGTTGTGAACAGCACTGTAAAGCAACTTCAGATAGCCCCCAAAGCCATAATCGCACGGACTGAGGTCTGGGAACCTGGGAAGCCGAGCATGACGAAAGTGGCGGCTGAGCACACGATCATCACCAAACGACGCGCGCAAGAGATCTTTCACGCGTCTAGCAATACCTTTTTTTGTTCTAATTGAACCCCATGTCATTCCTAGAATCTGTGTCAATTTTTACCTCTCCATCTACATTATTCCGTGGTTTATTAAGTTTTCAGATTTATACTGACTTTTTGATCACCTGGTGTGTAATCGGAGCAGACACGGACGGCGGATTACCCTAGTAAAGATATGGGCTGCAAATGGGGAAATGCGTGAGGTAAGCGACTTTGACAAAGGCCAGATTATTATTACGTTGATCCTATCAACCAGAATCTCGAAAACGGCGAAGCTGGTTGAATGTTCATGTGCTAATGTCGTGAGCATCTACGGGAACAGGAAGTTGATGGACGGTGGAACTACCATTAGGTGCTAAATGGGTGGACGTGCACTACTCTTCACATAACGTGGGTTTCGGAGGCTTGTCTCCTCTGTAAAGTAGGATAGATGGTGATCTTTGGTACCTCTGCCGAAAGAGAACAATGCTGGTGCACGCACACGTGTTTTGGGGCACACCGCTCATCGTACATAGTTGAACATGTAGCTCCGCAGCGGATCACTCCTACATGTTCACCCTATCAGTTACGATTGCAGTGGGCACGGGACCATCGAGATTAGACTGGTGATCAATGGAAACGTGTCGGCTCTTCGGTTCAATCACATTTTTGCTACAATAGGCAGATGGTCCACCCCGTTGCATTAATACAGTAGTACATTAGCAGCGCAGCACAACAAAAATTAAAGACATTCTCCTCTACCATAATGACAAATGAGATATATACTGCAGGAAACGTATTTCGTGACTTTCTCGAGCTTGAGTCATATATTTCTTGGCGCTCCATCACCCCAGCAACCAACGGCGAATACAATACCGTATCGAATTCGAGGTCCGGCAACATCAAAATCAAAATATTTTTTTGCTGACTCCCTTCAAAGGCTTTTCGGGTGTTCACATGTACATTCGAGCGTTTTCTGTACGTTCTGACTCATGTCTATGCCAGCCGCTGAAGCTACCAACAGAATCCTTTCTTAGCATGGATTTTCAATTCAGAGTGAGAGATAATCAGTTCCTTGACGAGCATTCACATATCAGTTCCTGGATCATAAATTTCCACACTGTCAAGCACTTCTGTTCCACTGAAGCCTCCTGCTACATATGCTCGACCATATCACGGAATATGAGTCCTGAATAAGATAATTATCTCACTGGTGTTCATGACGGAAGAGAATATTTCGATGCAGTCTCGTGTTATGACCCTGTTAAACATAAACGTCGAGATCTAGTATGCATGTATCATGCTCAAAGTTACGTTAGTGCCTGAACTGCAGGTGCGAAACATGTGCCAAAGAAGTGACCGATGCAAGAAACCACGTCAATTCAGGGGAGAGGTATGACCCTTCCGTGAATTAGTGGAAAATGCTCCATGATATGCAGGGTGCCAAATCAGGCGCATGTGCAACGGCTCTCGGTGATAAGATATATGTTTCTGGAGGCTCCAGTGGGACATAAGTGCCTCACATTGTGGAAATTTATGACCCAGGAACTGGTATGTGCACGTCCATCTAGGAACTGAGTATCTCGCGATCTGGTTTGAAACCCATTGCTCTCGGTTGCTTCAGCGGCTGACTTGAGTCGGAATCTACAGAAAAAGCTCCAAAGTACGTGTCAACACTTAAAAATCACTCAAAAAGATTTAGCAAAAATGTTACGATTTTGATGTTGCCAGACCTCGAATTCTGTTAGCTATTATATTTGACGTTGGTAGCTGGAGTAATGGAGAGCCAACAAATTTCATGAACACATATGACTGAAGCACGAACATATCACGCAATAAGAGTCTTCAAAAATATAAATGTTATAAATTCCTATCAGTTCAATTAAAGAGCCAGTTAACTCGTAATAAAAATATAGACGTACAGAACGATTTGATGTCTATGTCTTCGTTCTCGGACGCGTTCTCCGGTTGCCGGTGGAAGTGAGTAAGGATCAAGCAAGGGACAGACAGGATGCAATCAGGAGCAAGAATTTGCATTTAAATGATATGGTCCGAGTGGCGGGGAAAATGCGATCCACGGCTGCGGCACGCGTTCCATTTCGACTAACTCAGAAATCGCCCCTCTCTGGATGCCACACAGTGTGCGACAATTTCTGCATTAGTGATTGCGCCTGCGTTCTCCCTACATTTATTGCCGTCCTTAGATATGTTACCGGGGTCTTCTTCAGCGCGAAAAATTTTCCTTTCGTTTACTATTGTGGGTTTCACAATTGTATCTGTTCGACAAAAACTGTCCACTGATTAAGTTACTGAGGTTTATGGAAATACTGTGGACAGATGACAGAGTAGTGATGGAAATCCCTATTCTGTGGTACTGCTGTCCCACCTGTTACGCTTCTTTAAATTTTCAGCGTTTTTGGTTCAGTCTGGATGGGATGGAATCGTTAAATACGGGACGCCACGGTCCACTTTAATCTGTCTTCCACTACCTCACATCTGAAAAAGATCTCCCACAGCCTATGTTACTGACAGGGCATAAGGCACACCAGTTTTCGCGAATCGAGAAAACGTGGTATATTTAAGATACTTTAAAAGTTACGCGAAGTAAGTCCTTTGGAATGCATGCCACAGCATAAACAAGACATGGAAACACAGGTCCAAAAGAAAGATTAATGTGGATGTGATTCTGTTGATGATGGTGTCTGTAAGATAGAGTGAAACTTTGCTTGGTATCTTAGTCGGACAGCGCCACATTGAGCAATAATTGTATGTTGCAGTTGTACCTTGTTCGGCCAATTTTAGGGAAGCCGTCTACTTTCTCTCGATTTATTTATTTGCTCAGCATGTTGAGCCAAATTACAAATTTTATACTCTAGATTAACGACAGGCTAATTAAAATTATGTACTTGAGTGCAGCATAGCAGTTAATAAAAGTAGTTATGTCTGTCACTTTGGGAATGTGACTGTAGTACATCACATTTGTGTATAATTCTACTTGAATTAACCATTTTGGTAAATTTGATGGTGATTACTGTTTGTAAAACTGCTCATTGTCTTCCTTCGAAGCGTTCTCGTTATCTCTCGACTACCCAGGCGTTTTGGCGAGAGGTATGGAGATATTGCTGCTATGAACACTTTGCTGTTGTGGCTGTGTGGTACAATTTAATACCCGCTCGAAAGTCGCTTAGCGGTGAGTATCGGCCAGAGTCATTAGTGTGTAACGTCTGTTCTTCATTTCCTACCCTTCCCAGATAGACCCACCCGCAACCAACACAGCGCTGAGATGCGTTCACTTCACTGGAACGTAACACGTAAGTCATGTGATGCCCGACGAACAATGCCTCACACTGGCTCCACACCACACGGCGACGAAATGCGTTAAAGCTTGTCTTCCAGAGTTCGGTCTGACTCAGGTCAACATTTACACCCAGAAAGCTGACGCAGATATTATTTTTAGTGGAATTCGCGTATTGCTGTTTTGGGTTCTTAACTTGAGGTGGAAGTTGTTAGTTGATTTACGTAAATTAAATACATATTAGAAATAAAAAATAAGTAATTTTGTAAAGAATAACTGCTATAATATGCATCATAGAAAGTCATTCTTACCGTAAGGCAGCTTGCACAATGACGGCTAACTGGAGAAAAGGCTTGGGAGCGGTGTTACTCCTGCCACAAGCATCACAAACATACTCTGATCTTTAATTCGCCTTTATTTGACGCTGCAAACATCCTTCCATTCACGAGGCGAAGTCTGTTTGGTCGAAGAATAGCTCTGAGCACTATGCGATTTAACTTCTGAGGTCAACAGTCCCCTAGAACTTAGAACTACTTAAATCTAACTAACCTAAGGACATCACACACACCCATGCCTGAGGCAGGATTCGAAGCTGCGACCCTAGCAGTCGCGCGGTTCCAGACTGTAGTGCCTAGAACCGCTCGGCCACCCCGGCCGGCTGTTTGGTCGAGTCCTGTCGTATTCAAACGTGAAATGATCATAAAATCTATCCTCATCAAGGTGTAAATAAGTATTAAAGTATTGAACAGTATACACCTGCACAGCAACAATTAGTCATGGAACTCAGTGCATCCAGGAGAAAATACTACCCAACTTGAAGATATTGTCTTCTAGTAAGGGCGATAATGGGATCAGACTTCTCAGCAGCTCACAACTAATATCCTGTCACTTACAACACGGAAGGTGGGCTCACCTGTGAATAGAGTGGCCCCCTCCATTGTCTGCAGTATGCGTTGGCTAGCCCACCGGAAATGCAACATACAGCGACGAGCGTTGAACAGCAAACTGTTTTGTGTACAGAGTCAACTGTATTCAAATAGTATACAAAGTCTGAAGTTCCTTGGTATGTACAATAGACGCCCACTTTGCATGTTATACGTTTATCACTCTGCGCATGCGATTACTTGCAACTTGAGACTTTTTGCAGATGATGGTGGTGGTGATGATGGTGGTGCAGTGCCGGTTGTGGTAATGTTGGTGACCATACTGCCCGCTAAAAGTCCTAGTACTGAGTTACATCTTCCCAAAAAGTTAATCCAGTGCAGTGAATGGCAACTACATATTTCAAAGAGAAATGTGGAGCTCAGCGTTCCACGAAACATAGAAAGACCTAGTAGTCTTCGATTATACCAATTAATGAGGAACAACTAGATACAGTCGTGAAAATATCCGGAAGCAATAATGTATAGAGATATGATGGGGGATTGATCACATCACTTCTAATTGGTAGCATTATGTACTTTGTCCACAAAGGTTATTATTTACAAGACACTTGTACGGCCCATATATGTGAGATATACATCAGGTCGAACAAACAGGTGAGTGAAACGTATACAAAAAGCATAACTAGGACGTACACACGCCTGTCTGATTTGCGGCAGAGTGGAAAACTAATGCAGAATAATCTCATATGGCAGACATTCGTATACTGTACATTTCCTGAACACGCGACAAGAAAATTCTAAGAAACAGATTTCGCTTTGGAAACTATGGATATTATTCAGCCATCGGCGAATCTTTCCTATGGAGGCTCTGAAGATAAATTTAGATTGCACGGTGCTGACTCATTAATGTGGCCGCCGCCTATGTTCGACGTCAACGTGCAATAACCCCTCACAGATGCCAGGGGGTCAGCATTATCAGTGGAAGCTATATAAAGCGTGTTAGGCGTCGCGGAAAATAGCGCAGTCGTTGTCGTAGTGCGGAAACGGATCGATTTATTTAGCGTTCAAAAGCGATTAATCTTTGGCTTTCGGGAAAGGGTGGAAGCATTTTCCGCAACGGCTAAGTCGGTAAACAGTTCGACTGCCACCGTGGTTAAAAAATACCAAGCGTAGCAAAATGGTACCTTACGAAACGAGTGCCGAAATGACGAGGGTATACGAGATGTGTACGGGCGAATAGTCATTGAATTACAGACCCCTATCACTAACGTCGATTTGCAGTAGGGTTTGGGAACATATACCGTCTTTAAACATTATGGAGTGCCTCGAAGAAAACGATTTAAGGACACATAGTCATCACGGATTCAGAAAATATCGTTCTTATGAAACACAACTGCCTCTTTATACTCTTGAGGTAACGAGTGCTATCGGCAGGATGTCAAATTGATTCCATAAGGCTTTCGACACCGTTCCTCACAAGCGTCTTCTAAACAAACTGCGTGCCTACGGAGTTTCACCTCAGTTGTGCGACTGGATTCGCGATTTCCTGTCAGAAAGGTCATAGTTCGTAGTAACAGACGGAAAGTAATCGAGTAAAACAGAAGTTCAAATGTGCGTGAAATCTTAAGGGACTTAACTGCTAAGGTCATCAGTCCCTAAGCTTACACACTACTTAAGCTAAATTATCCTAAAGACAAACACACACACCCATGCCCGAGGGAGGACTCGAACCTCCGCCGGGACCAGCCGCTAAAACAGAAGTAATATCCGGCATTCCCCAAGGTAGTGTTTTAGGCCCTCTATTGTTCCTGATCTACACTCCTGGAAATTAAATAAGAACACCGTGAATTCATTGTCCCAGGAAGGGGAAACTTTATTGACACATTCCTGGGGTCAGATACATCACATGATCACACTGACAGAACCACAGGCACATAGACACAGGCAACAGAGCATGCACAATGTCGGCACTAGTACAGTGTATATCCACCTTTCGCAGCAATGCAGGCTGCTATTCTCCCATGGAGACGATCGTAGAGATGCTGGATGTAGTCCTGTGGAACGGCTTGCCATGCCATTTCCACCTGGCGCCTCAGTTGGACCAGCGTTCGTGCTGGACGTGCAGACCGCGTGAGACGACGCTTCATCCAGTCCTAAACATGCTCAATGGGGGACAGATCCGGAGATCTTGCTGGCCAGGGTAGTTGACTTACACCTTCTAGAGCACGTTGGGTGGCACGGGATACATGCGGACGTGCATTGTCTTGTTGGAACAGCAAGTTCCCTTGCCGGTCTAGGAATGGTAGAGCGATGGGTTCGATGACGGTTTGGATGCACCGTGCACTATTCAGTGTCCCCTCGACGATCACCAGTGGCGTACGGCCAGTGTAGGAGATCGCTCCCCACACCATGATGCCGGGTGTTGGCCCTGTGTGCCTCGGTCGTATGCAGCCCTGATTGTAGCGCTCACCTGCACGGCGCCAAACACGCATAAGACCATCATTGGCACCAAGGCAGAAGCGACTCTCATCGCTGAAGACGACACGTCTCCATTCGTCCCTCCATTCACACCTGTCGCGACGCCACTGGAGGCGGGCTGCACGATGTTGGGGCGTGAGCGGAAGACGGCCTAACGGTGTGCGGGACCGTAGCCCAGCTTCATGGAGACGGTTGCGAATGGTCCTCGCCGATACCCCAGGAGCAACAGTGTCCCTAATTTGCTGGGAAGTGGCGGTGCGGTCCCCTACGGCACTGCGTAGGATCCTACGGTCTTGGCGTGCATCCGTGCGTCGCTGCGGTCCGGTCCCAGGTCGACGGGCACGTGCACCTTCCGCCGACCACTGGCGACAACATCGATGTACTGTGGAGACCTCACGCCACACGTGTTGAGCAATTCGGCGGTACGTCCACCCGGCCTCCCGCATGCCCACTATACGCCCTCGCTCAAAGTCCGTCAACTGCACATACGGTTCACGTGCACGCTGTCGCGGCATGCTACCAGTGTTAAAGACTGCGATGGAGCTCCGTATGCCACGGCAAACTGGCTGACACTGACGGCGGCGGTGCACAAATGCTGCGCAGCTAGCGCCATTCGACGGCCAACACCGCGGTTCCTGGTGTGTCCGCTGTGCCGTGCGTGTGATCATTGCTTGTACAGCCCTCTCGCAGTGTCCGGAGCAAGTATGGCGGGTCTGACACACCGGTGTCAATGTGTTCTTTTTTCCATTTCCAGGAGTGTATATTAACGACGTAGGAGACAATCTAGGTAGCTGTCTTAGGTTGTTCCAGATGACGGTGTCATTACCCGTCTTGTAAAGTCATCCGACGGAGAAAACGAATTGCGAAATGATTTAGATAAGATATCTGTATGGTGCGAAAAGTGGCAGGTGACCCTGAATAAAGAAAAGTGTGACGTTATTCAGATGAGCAATAAAAGAAATCCGCTAAATTTCGATTACGCTGTAAGTCAAACAAATCTTAAGGCTGTAAATTCCACTAGTTACTTAGGGATTACAATTACAAATAACCTAAATGGGAACGATGACACAGATAATGTTGTGGGTCGAACAAAGCAATACACTGACAGAACACTTAGAAGGTGCAACAGGTGTACTAAAGAGACTGCTTACACAACGATTGTCCGCCCTATTGCTGCGCGGTGTGGGAACCGCATCAGGTGGGAGTGACGGATGACATCGAAAAAGTACAAAGAAGGGCAGCTCGTTTTGTATTATTGCGAAATAGGGTAGATACTGCCAATACATGATACGTGAATTGGAGTGGCAATCATTAAAACGGCGATTTTCGTTGCGACGGGATCTTCTCATGAAATTTCAATCACCAGTTTTCTCCTCCGATTGCGAAAACATTCTGTTGGGACCCACCTACATAGGGAGCAATGATCATCATGATAAAATAAGGGAAATCAGGGCCCGCACAGAAAAATTTAAGTGCTCGTTTTTCCCCCGTGCCATTCGAGAGTGGAACGGTAGAGAGATAGCTTGAAGGAGGTTCATTGAACCCTCTGCCAGGCACTTTATTGTGAACAGCGGAGTAATCACGTAGATGTAGATGAACTGTTTAGCGACTGACAGCCCACATGAACCAACTGGCTACCAACAGCGTCCCCTCAGCGGGAGTTCAGCGAATGTTGCTACGCAAGGATCTCCATAGCAGGCGCATGGTTCACGAATTCATAATGCTGCTGCTCATCGGCCACAAAGGCTGGACTTTGCACATCAGTAACGCAACTGGACGTCCACTAAGTTGCATAAAGTGGTCTTTTCAGATGAATCACGTTTTATGTAGCGTCGAACAGAAAGCATCCTGGAATAATCTTTGACATGGTCCAGGCGGAGGAGGTAGCGTTGTGGTCTGGGGCATGTTTTCATTCTGGAGGGCACAATGGTTCAACACAAATATTCATCTATCCTGGGGCACCATGTTAACCCATACATGCAGATTGTTTCTCCTCTGCACAATGGGATCTACCAGCAGGACAATTTAACCTGTCACACAGCTCGCGGTGCACGTATGAGGTTCGAAAATTACCAGGATGAGTTTAACGTACTCCACTGGTAACCAAACTCCTCGATTTAAGCCCGATCGAGAATCTGTGGGCCACCTCGATCAGGCTGTTCGTGAGTTAGATTCTCGATCGAGAAACCTGGGGCAGCTGACCAAGGCACTGCAGTCGGGTGGTTCCACACCCCTGTCGATACCTTCCAGAACCTCAGTGATACTCTTTCTGCACGTCTCGCAATGGTCCGCACCACCAAAGGCGGTTATTCAGGCATTTGACAGGTGGTCACGTGACTGTGACTAGAGACTGTAATAAGGATCCACACTCCATTAGTGAAAACACACATTTCATAGTGATTAATAGCATGTACAATTACATTCTTAAGTACAGTATAGCATTACTGTGATAACAAATCTACAACATTTGTGTCAATTGATTGATTTTGGTCATAAAATAGAGAGCTGCTCTACCTTCGCACGGGTAACACCATGTACCCACGGCCGGAAGACTTTTCCAGCGTAGCGGTAATAGGTTGCTGTATATACGCAGACCTTCCTCGAGAATCAGTCTGTCTGTCAGTGGAACCCATATCAAAATCCCCACACGAGCTCCTTAGAATAGGCTTCTCATACAAACAGGAAAACACGGCGTGTGACTTTAATTTACTGACGTGTGTAGATTGTCACTTCAACCTAAATCTTGTATTCGCGAAACATATATAGTACATCACACCTTTAGTTCGATAGCATGGGATTATTGATGTACGTTCCTGACGAATCTAGAGCTACATATACACTCATAGCCTGTTCCACAGGCCACCGTTCCGCGCATAGCAGGTAGTACCTTGTACCACCGCTAGTTACTGACTTTCAAAAATGGTTCAAATGGCTCTGAGCATTATGGGACTTAACATCTGAGGTCATCAGTCCCCTAGAACTTAGAACTACTTAAACCTAACTAGCCTAAGGACATCACACACATCCATGCCAGAGGCAGGATTCGAACCTGCGACCGTAGCAGCCGCGTGGTTCCAGACTGAAGGGCCTAGAACCGCTCGACCACAGCGGCCGGCTCACTGACTTTCTCATTGCAAATGGAGCTAGTAAAAAATGATTGTCTACATGCTCCCATACGAGCCCTTATTTTTCTATGTCTTCGCGGTCCTTACGAGAGAAATATGTTTATGGCAGCAGGATCATTCTGCAGGTCTGTCGCAATTGTCGGTTCTCTAATCCTCCACAGAACGTCTTCTACCCTCCATAGATCCTCATTTGAGTTCACAGATCGTTTCTGTTATACTCGCATGTTGATCGAATCTACTGGTAATAAATCTAGCATCTTATTTTCTTCGACGTCTTCCTTTAACACGCTCAACCTGGCGCGTACCCCGGTGGCTCACGCTAAATCCTCTAATCAGGCGGCGTGTACCGACAGTAGCTCACGCTCGACGCTATCATTTATGGTACCAGCAATAGAATGGCGTATAATTATTATATGTCACCCACGAACGACTAAGAGTTTGTAGTGACCTTCCAGTGAGAGAACTTTCTGAACGGAAAATGGGCTGATGCCACTTTCAAAATAAAAGATAAGTATCTTACAATAGTAGGTCAGGGGGTTTAATACGACCACCGCCCCAATGCGAGAAACAATGAAAGTGGTGCTGCCAGATGAAGTAAAGCATGAATACGCGCACCGCCCTACAGCAACAAACCAATTTTCAGCGTCGGTGTGAAAGTGTTAATCCGTTCTGATGGGGACCACAAACACTCGAACAGTAGTCAGAAACTATCAGAAATGTTATGTACACAGTCTTCATTTTGGAAGACCTACAATTTCCTAGAATTCTCTCAATAAACATAAATCGACCATTCGCCTTCCTTATAACCGACCACATGTGGTCGTTCACTTTCCTGTTGATATGCAACTTATGCCTAGATATTTTATCGATGTGACTGTGTCATGCATCATACTACAGATATTAGAGGATTTTTTCCTATTTATCTGCATTAACTTACATTTTTTTCACATTTAGGGCAATCTGCCGTTCATGACACCAAACTGATGGCATCCTGTAGCCTCCTACAGTAACTCACAAACGACTCTCCACGCCACAACATCATCGGCAAACAGTCGCAGATTGCTGCTTACCCTGTAGGCCAACGTGAGATCGTTATGTATACAGAGAACAGGAGCGGTCCTACCATTCTTCTATTGGGCACTCTCGACGATCCTTGTCTGCAATGAACAGATCAACCTTCAAATGATATTTTGAACGTTGATATGTGACTGTCAATTTTCGCGGCTACGCATATCTGCCACAGTTGTGCAGTCATATCTTGGGAACTGCACAGTCTAGAAGGCTGTGAATTGCTTTGTTTTGTGCCTACTGCTACATCTCATAAGTTGGCAATACGAATAAACAAATCAGTCCTTTGTTTCTGATACTAGTTTTCGTTGAAAGTAGTGTGATTATCGGCTATTTCTGTAGTAAGCTAACTTCTATTGCTTTATATACACAAATAAAATGACTTAGCGTAAAAGTAACTTCAAGAAATAATGTTTCTGAGGTGATGACGCCCCGTAGCGCATCGAAAGGGAAAGTAGCTTTAGAACCGGGTGACAGTGGTAAAAGTAATGGTATTATGGACAACGTCACTATCGATCTTCAAATACTTGCAGAGATTTGGCAAATCCTGAGCTACTAAAGAAGTGTTTACATGGGAAGATCCAGAATGTAAATGAGTCCTTCAATAATGTTGTGTGCTGCCATGTGCCTAAAAATGCATTTGTTGGCCTTATGACTCTGAAGTTAGCGGTGTCTGATGATGTAATAACTTTTAATGGTGGGAACTATGAAAGACTTAAGGTTCTGGAGAAGTTAGGGGGTAAGATTTGAACAGAACACAGCTGAAGGACTGCGGAAAATGGATGAGCTTCGTGTATGTGAAGTAGAGTTAGCTGCTCGGCAAATGACAAAAGAAGCAAGAAAAAGAGGAGGAGGCAGCACTGGGCTTTTGTGACACTGAAAAATACACAGACTGTGGGCCACGGCAATTCTAGTGCATAAAAGACGAGGAAATGTAAATCTGTATAAGAATTCATAACAAAAAAGTTTTAAACTTCAATATCTCTGAACTACATTTTTTGCAATAAATGACACGTTTTCTAAAAAAGTACTTATGTTAGAGACATGAAATTTTCACAGCATGCCAAGTGTGAGATTCAACACATATGGAACTAGAGAAATTAAAATATCTTGAGTTTTTTTGTTTTTGTGTTTATTTATTTACAAAATTCTGTCAAAAAATTGTTTGAAAAAGAAGATAACATGCCCCACAACACAATTTTAGTAATAATTCTAGTTCATTGTATCTAGAAAGTTGCGTTCAATAATTATGGAAAATTGTAAGTTAGTGTCTTAAAAAGTTTCCAAGATAATGGGTCACAAAACTCGATAATTTAACGTTGGCGGCATATGACATACAATGTCTTCTTAAGGGCCGTCCGGCGATAATATTCCGTCCATTTTTTTTTTTTTTTGTTTTTTTTTTTTTTAGTTTCTGGCTTAAGACAGGTACTCATTCAACTATCTCAACAGTGGAATATCAATCATTACGATAGGAATATAGGGATATCACAGCATCCAGTCGCCGAGAAGAGAAAATCTCCGACCCGGCCAGGAATCGATCCCGGGCCCCTTCGCTCGGTAGCCCGCCACGCTGACCGCTCAGCTACCGAGGCGGATCGTCTTACGTTCATGGCGCTCCAACACACGTAGGGACAGTTACTACTAAATGACACATTTCTTCGCGGTACATCACATTCCATCTCACATGGGAGTATACAATGAGGTTACAAAAGTCATGGGATACCTCCAATATCTTGTCGAACCTCCCTTTGCACTGAGTAGTGCAGCAGCTCAACATGGCATGGACTCAGAAAGTCGTTGGAAGCCCATTGCAGAAATATTGAGCCATGCTGTCCCTTTAGCCGTCAATGATTGCGAAAGTGTTGCCATTGCAGGATTTTGTGCATAAACTGACCTCAACTAACCCGTCAATTATGTCCCATAAATGCTCGAGGGGATTCATGTCGGGCGAAATTGTTAGCCAACTTATTAGCTCGGCCAGAATGTTCTTTAAACCATTCACGAACAATTGTGGCCTGGTGACAGGCTACATTGTCATTCACAAAAATTCCGTCGTTGTTTGGGAGTGTGATGTCCATGAATGGCTGCAAATGTTCTCCAAGTAACCGAACACAACCACTTCCTGTCAATGATCTGTTCAGTTGGACCAGAGGAGCCAGTCCATTCCACGTAAACACAGCCCACAGCGTTGTGGAACCACCGCCAGCTTGCACCTTTTTGACAACTTGAGTCTACGGTTTCTTGAGGTCTGTGCAACACTCGAACCCCACCATCGCCTCTTACTAACTGAAATCGGGACTCATCTGACCAGATCATGGTTTTCCAGTCGTCTAGCGTCCAGCCGATATGGTCACGAGCCTAGGAGAGGCGCTGCAGGCAAGGTCGTGCTGTTAGCAAAGGCACTCGCGTCGGTCGTCTGCCGCCATGGCGCATTAACGCCAGGTTTCGCTTCACTATCCTAGCGGATACGTTCGTTATACGTCCCACAGTGTTGCTTGTCTGTTAGCAATGAAAACTCTACAGAAATATCGCTATTCTTAGTTCTTAAGTTGGCCACAGCAATGTCCGTGATGAGACGTATTGCCTGGAATTTTGTTTTCTCGGTACGCTCTTCACTTCCAAAATGGAATGTCCTGCAAGTCTAGCTCCAACTACCATTTCGCGTACGCAGTCTATTAAGTCCCGTCGCGCGGAGATAATCATGTCTGTAACCTTATCACATGAACCACCTAAATGACAGCTCCGCCAATGCACTGCTCTTTTATACCTTGCAAACGCGATACTACCGCCCTCTGTATATGTGCATATCGCTATCGTGTGACTTTTGTCAGCTCAATGTAAACAATGAGCACGATCCGTCCGTCGTGTAGCACACGGCTTCGGCACTCAGGTGACATCCACCAAGCAGCGTACCGACCAAGACAAGTCCGCACAGGCGCGTCCAGCACTAAATTTTCATTTGCCGCCTCTATGCGTGCCCGCCATCAGTACGTCGCGGCCGGCCGCTGTGGCTGTGCGGTTCTAGGTGCGTCAGGCCGGAACCGCGCTGCTGCTACGGTCGCTGGTTCGAATCCTGCCTCGGGCATGGATGTGTGTGATGTCTTTAGTCTAGTTAGGTTTAGGTAGTTCTAAGTCTAGGGGACTGATGACCTCATGTTAAGTCTCATAGTGCTTAGAGCCATTTGAACCATTTGTTAGCCACTACATCCATCACCGAAAGACCAAGTAACAAAATCCCTGGCGGCTCTCGAAACTCATGAGCCTGTGCATGGTACATTTCCAGGGAATTTAAAACTGTGTACTTGAACGGGGCTCGAACCTGAGACCTCTGTCTTGCGTAGAATGACTGTGAAATCGGGTCGTGAATCGTGTGTGGATGGTTCAGTCGGTAAAATAGTAGCCCACGAAATGCAAGGTCTCGGGTTCGATTTCCGATCTGGTTCACAATAATCTGCAAGAAAGTTCCTACCTGGTTCATAATCACAGTTACCAGAATGAGTAGGCCCAAGTCATGGTACGATAAAAATCCACAAAACATCAAAAAAACTCAATCGACTTTGACTACAGTCACTCCGAACTGCAGGTTAAACGCCTCATTGTGACGTCAGAGCACTCCGTTCAGCACCTAGCATACTTTGTAAAGCTGCAAAATTGCCACTCGTTAGACCACATACACGCCTTGCGCCAAACACTGTCCAGTTTCTGCAACAGATTGAAGACGTACAGGTTTACGTACCACTGTGAATAATAGTCCTTTTGTCACGTATCCGAGATCATATGCCCATTTCATCCCATTTCCTTAGCAGTAGCTGCTCGGAAACTAGTTAGGGTGGACCTGACTTCTATGCTACCAGGAACTCCTGTCTCTTTCGAAAACGTCTATCATTGACAAGAAGCGACGCTCGTCTCCAGTCCTTGTCAGTTATGATACTTTAATGGAAAGTTTTTGTTGCATGCAAAAGTTAGTCAAGGCAGAAAACGGTTAACATTTTCAAACTCGTAAAGCGAAGCTATCTCGCTTTCATTACGGCGGTGTCGACACCATGTGGGAGAGAATAATAATAACAATAATAATATTTCATCAGCGGAAGTGGGTCAGGAGAAACCACAACATCGGCGCTTCTGGGAAGCCAGACAGAGGCCTCAACGGAAATACTGTATGGCAGAGCAACTCGACAAAATCACTTCACCCTCGTTACGTGATGAAAGAAGCGCTATTGCTAAGGCAAAACTACCAAGACCTTTTACGAACCAGTTGTATACTTTAACAAACACCTTAAGAAAACACGGCAGAGTGAGAATCACTGATACCCTCGTAATAGCGAGACCTATTGCAGCCATGACAAAAGATGTCCAGTAAACAGCTTCATAAATACTCCAGCATTTTTAGCTCATACGGCAGTCGGCGAGACGGAACGACAGCGCATATAACGTACGCACTCGATTCCTGACGTTTGGCACAAGTCTGTTTTAGATTTCCTGGCCGCTAGTGAGCACTGACAGCCGCTACTGTGTGAGATGGCTTTTTTTTTTTTTTTTTTTTTTTTTTTTTTAGTCATCAGTCTACTGACTGGTTTGATGCGGCCCGCCACGAATTCCTTTCCTGTGCTAACCTCTTCATCTCAGAGTAGCACTTGCAACCTACGTCCTCAATTATTTGCTTGACGTATTCCAATCTCTGTCTTCCTCTACAGTTTTTGCCCTCTACAGCTCCCTCTAGTACCATGGAAGTCATTCCCTCATGTCTTAGCAGATGTCCTATCATCCTGTCCCTTCTCCTTATCAGTGTTTTCCATGTTGTGACTTGGCAAGACAGCCAAGTCACTATGAGGTGAAGCCGAAAGGCACGCGTTTAAGCTCACGCAGGCTGGCGTGAGGTCTGGAACAGTTAAAGGAGTTGAGTCTAGTAAATAAAGTACGAAGCTGCTGGAATACTTTAATCCATAAGTGATGAGCATAGCTCTAGACTGTACATGCATCACAAGATAAATAGCAAATGATAATGGCGCCTTGCTAGGTCGTAGCAAATGACGTAGCTGAAGGCTATGCTAACTATCGTCTCGGCAAATGAGAGCGTAATTTGTCAGTGAACCATCGCTAGCAAATTCGGCTGTACAACTGGGGCGAGTGCTAGGACGTCTCTCTAGACCTGCCGTGTGGCGGCGCTCGGTCTGCGATCACTGACAGTGGCGACACGCGGGTCCGACGTATACTAACGGACCGCGGCCCATTTAAAGGCTACCACGTAGCAAGTGTGGTGTCTGGCGGTGACACCACATTCCACATATTCCTTTCCTCTCCGATTCTGCGTAGAACCTCCTCATACCTTACCCTATCAGTCCACCTAATTTTCAACATTCGTCTATAGCACCACATCTCAAATCCTTCGACTCTTCTGTTCCGGTTTTCCCTCAGTCCATGTTTCACTACCATACAATGCTGTACTCCAGACGTACGTCCTCAGAAATTTCTTCCTCAAATTAAGGCTGGTATTTGATATTAGTAGACTTCTCTTGGGCAGAAATGCCTTTTTTGCCATAGCGAGTCTGCTTTTGATGTCCTCCTTGCTCCGTCCGTCATTGGTTATTTTACTGCCTAGGTAGCAGAATTCCTTAACTTCATTGACTTCGTGACCATCAATCCTGATGTTAAGTTTCTCGCTGTTCTCATTTGTACTACTTCTCATTACCTTCGTCTTTCTGCGATTTACTCTCAAACCATACTGTGTACTCATTAGACTGTTCATTCCGTTCAGCAGATCATTTAATTCTTCTTCACTTTCACTCAGCATAGCAATGTCATCAGCGAATCGTATCATTGATATTCTTTCACCTTGTATTTTAATTCCACTCCTGAACCTTTCTTTTATTTCCATCATTGCTTCCTCGATGTACAAATTGAAGAGTAGGGGCGCAAGGCTACAGCCTTGTCTTACACCCTTCTTAATACGAGCACTACGTTCTTGAACGTCCACTCTTATTATTCCCTCTTGGTTGTTGTACATATTGTATATGACCCGTCTCTCCCTATAGCTTACCCCTACTTTTTTCAGAATCTCGAACAGCTTGCACCATTTTATATTGTCGAACGCTTTTTCCAGGTCGACAAATCCTATGAAAGTGTCTTGATTTTTCTTTAGCCTTGCTTCCATTATTAGCCGTAACGTCAGAATTGCCTCTCTCGTCCCTTTACTTTTCCTAAAGCCAAACTGATCGTCACCTAGCGCATTCTCAATTTTCTTTTCCATTCTTCTGTATATTATTCTTGTAAGCAGCTTCGATGCATGAGCTGTTAAGCTGATTGTGCGATAATTCTCGCACTTGTCAGCTCTTGCCGTCTTCAGAATTGTGTGGATGATGCTTTTCCGAACGTCAGATGGTATATCGCCAGATTCATATATTCTACACACCAACGTGAATAGACGTTTGTTGCCACTTCCCCCAATGGTTTTAGAAATTCTGATGGAATGTTATCTATCCCTTCTGCCTTATTTGACCGTAAGTCCTCCAAAGCTAATACTGGATCCCCTATCTCTTCTAAATCGACTCCTGTTTCTTCTTCTATCACAGCAGACAAATCTTCACCCTCATAGAGGCTTTCAATGTATTCTTTCCACCTATCTGCTATCTCCTCTGCATTTAACAGTGGAATTCCTGTTGTACTCTTAATGTTACCACCGTTGCTTTTAATGTCACCAAAGGTTGTTTTGACTTTCCTGTATGCTGAGTCTGTCCTTCCGACAATCATATCTTTTACGATGTCTTCACATTTTTCCTGCAGCCATTTCGTCTTAGCTTCCCTGCACTTCCTATTTATTTCATTCCTCAGCGACTTGTATTTCTGTATTCCTGATTTTCCCGAAACATGTTTGTACTTCCTCCTTTCATCAATCAACTGCAGTATTTCTTCTGTTACCCATGGTTTCTTCGCAGCTACCTTCTTTTTACCTATATTTTCCTTCCCAACTTCTGTGATGGCCCTTTTTAGAGATGTCCATTCCTCTTCAACTGTACTGCCTACTGCGCTATTCCTTATTGCTGTATCTATAGCGTTAGAGAACTTCAAACGTATCTCGTCATTCCTTAGTACTTCCGTGTCCCACTTCTTTGCGTATTGATTCTTTCTGACTAATGTCTTGAACTTCAGCCTACTCACCACAATCACCAGTCGCAGACTTCAACACCACAGTCTGCCATTGTTGCAGATAGGGTCTTGCCTATTGTCCCGAGTCAGGACACCAGCGTTCCTGATACTTCGGCGAACTGACCAGGACCTACCTGAACGCCTGGCCAATATCGTCATACTGCCCTGCTACGGGACAACCGCCATCGCGGTTCGAATCATGAGTAAGAACGGCGGTGAATGGGAGGGGACAGAGCACCTCCCACATTTGTGTGTATGAGTCCAACATACGTGGCGCCTTCATTCACTGCCGCGGCATAGCGGTACGGTCAGCGCCGCAGACATCGCGATCGGTGAACCGTCATAGGAGAAGCTGGCCAGGAACGGAGAATGCGGGGCCAGCTGCCTTGAGTGAGCCGAAGGCCGCTTACGAGGCCATTGCTCGATGGGCACCGACAGCCGTTGTCAACAGCGAGTCAAATCTGTTGTAGCTTGTAAAAATACACTGATGAACTAAAACATTAAGACCACCTGCTTAACAGCTTGTTCGTCCGTTTTTGGAATGAAATACATCACTGATTTTGCGTATCAAGGATTAGACAATTTGTTGGTAGGTTTGTGGAGGTATGTGACATTACATGTCTACGCACAGGTCACGTAATTGGCGTAAATAACGGACCGCTGATTTTCTTACGCGTTGAAGGCGCCCGATAGTGAACCAGATTGGTTCCATAGGATTTACACCAGGCCAGTTTGATCGCCGAGACATCAACGTGAGTTCACTGTAATGCTACTCAAACCACTGGAGTGCGGTTCTGGCTCCAAGACACGGACAATTATACTGCTGAAAGATGACATCGCTGTCGAGGAAGACATCAAGCATGAAGGGATGCAGATGGTTCGCAGCTGTCAGAGTGTCTTCGATTATTAACAAATGCAAGCACAGGAGAATATCTCCCATGGCCTGAGTCGGTGACCCGCTGCAAGTTTCGACCCGTCGTTCGCCTTGGAGACGACCAGCGACCAGGTGTAAGAAAAACGTGATTCACCCGAAGACCCGACACGTTTCCATTGATCGACGGTCGAATCCCGATGGTCCGGTGCCCACTATATTCGTAATTCACGATGTAGTTGGGCCAACGTGTGAGGCCGTAGTGGTGGTCTCCTGCAGAACTCTGTGTTCAACAACGTACGATGATGGCGTGCTCCAGAATACTTGTGCGTGCACCAGCACTGTGCTCTTTAGGCAGAGATGCCACATATCAACTTCTATCTGCTTTACAGAGCAGACAAGCCTTCGAACCCCCCTTCTGTGAAGAATGGACGTCCAACCATTTAGCGCCTAGTCGTACTTTCACTGTCCTTGTGTCCGCCCACGGTAGCTGAGTGGTCAGCGCGACAGAATGACAGTCCTACGGGCCCAGGTTCGAGCCCCGGCTGGGTCGTAGATTTTCTACGCTCAGGGACTGATCATCATCATTTCGTTCCCATCGACGAGCCTAAGTGGCGTCAAATCGAAAGACATGCACCCGGCGTATAGTCTGCCCGGCGGGAGGCCCTAGTCACACGACATTTATTTTACTGCCCTTGTACCTCTTTCCGTAGATGTTAACGACAGTAGCACGTGAGCATACGGCCAGCTTCGCCGTTTTCGAGACACTCGTTCACAGGATCTGCATAATAATAATCTGGCCTTTGTCAAAGTCGCTTATCTCAACGGATTTCCCCATTTGCAGCCCGTATCTTCACTAGGGTGATCCGCCGTCCGTGTGTGCTCCGCTTACAAACTTCCGTTATCGCGTGCCTGCAACGCCACGAGGCGGCATCCAACGTCCCGTTGGGCTGTGGTCATACTGTTTTGCGTTATCAGTGTAAATAACTAATTCTGGATCTTCTTTCGCTGCGCCTCCAGGGCCTCTTCTGAGGAAAAACTGGCAAAGAGCGAACTGGGAGAGTGCTTCCTGACACAGAACCATCTTTACTTCCATCCTCCCAACAGTCATCTCTTTCCGTTTTTATGCACTGTTATACGGTTGCATCCTAGAACATTGCTCAGGTGATTGGTGAACGTATACAGAGAAAACCTACACAGTCATAAATTTGTTTGGCTCAGGAAAGAGGGTTGCGGGCCCATTGGAAATCCCGAACTGACAGACGCTTGAACAAGGAAGCCAACAATCCCACGGAAGCTTACTTTCAAAGTTTCAGGAACCAGTACTAAGCTAGGAATTTAAAAAAGCACTACAGGCTCGTACATATCGTTCCCCGTTCATCTGCCGGCCGCGGTGGTCTAGCGGTTCTAGGCGCGCAGTCCGGAACCGCGCGACTGCGACGGCCGCAGGTTCGAATCCTGCCTCGGGCATGGATGTGTGTGATGTCCTTAGGTTAGTTAGGTTTAAGTAGTTCTAAGTTCTATGGGACTGATGACCACAGTAGTTAAGTCCCATAGTGCTCAGAGCCATTTTTGAACCCGTTCATCTCTACACCAACTGCGAGATCGTATCACTTCTCTGTATGGAGAGGAAACGTTCCACAGTGTATTCAAGATGGGTAAGGTCTGCCTGAAGAAAGATCAACTTTTCTGACGCTGACCGTCATAACATAGTGTCGAGATAAATAAATTTTACCTACACCAACAATGCTTCACAGTCCGGTTGGGCCACGCTGAGTTTCAACGAGGTCTATGCGCCTTGACATGGTTCGCACGGATCCCCCCTGAAGGAAGTTCGAGTCCTCCCTTGCACATTGGTGTATGTGGTGTCCTTAGCGTAAGTAAGTTTCAATTAGATTAAGTAGTGTGTAAGCCTAGGGACCGATGACCTCAGCAGTTTGGTCCCTAGGAACTTATCACCAAATTAACAGTCTGTTTGCAGGCCGGTTAGAGTGGCCGAGCGGTTCTGGGCGCTACAGTCTGGAATCGCGCGATCGCTACGGTCGCAGGTTCGAATCCTGCCTTGGGCATGGATGTGTGTGATGCCCTTAGGTTAGTTAGGTTTAAGTAGTTCTAAGTTCTAGGGTACTGATGACCTCAGAAGTTAAGTCCCATAGTGCTCAGAGCCATCTGTTTGCAGTCCAGTCAGCGATCAAGCATACTGTGCATAAAAATGGAACCAACATCTCGGAGAAACACCAGAAACCACCCTATCAGTCATTTGTATCATATCTCCATCCACGATTTAAAAATTTCACCCTCAACTTTCTTGATCACGAACATTTCAATAACGTTTGATATGTACGAATACTATTCAACATATCATGGTATGATTGTGTAACTGCGTGGAGAACCCTTTGTAATAACGTAGCTGCAGCTTAATCCCCACAGATCAGTCGGCTAATAAAGCTGTACAGCCACGTCTCACGTTTTACTACCATACTCAAACTTTCAGTCTGCCATTTCCCGTCTATCAAAGTTCTCCTCCCTCTAGTAGAAAATAATACTGAATATACGTCACTGCAAACAAGTCGTTGGTCATCAGTTCCGGCCCAGACATTCGCGAGCAGACACACTGCTGAACGTTAACCGCTTGGAGCGTCGCCGTATCCGCTTGAAGCGTCGGATTCTGGCAGAGATCTGAGAGCAACCGTCTCGAGTCGCTCATGTGTAGGCAGCCTTTCTGCCCTCTGTCCCTTTACAAGGACGGGCCATCTTCCGAGAAATGGGAATGAATAATTCAACGGCCCCACACCGTGTAGCGCTTCAACCAAAGGACGCCGTTTGTTTGGTTTCCTCTATTGGCTGTGCACCCAGTGACACCGGCTTCTGCAGCCCCCGAGCTGATGCAACATTGATTGAGGTCTCAAACGCCGGTAAGATGCACCACGCTGTAGTTTCACGTAGCCTCCTAAAGCCAAGGTGGTGAACCAGGATCTGGATGTTTCCTAACCAACTCCTGTCCACAATAGACATGTACCTTTGCTGCTATTGTAAGATACGTGTCATTGTGCTTTAAGAAACAGTCGTGAAATTACGAAGCTTTTCACTTACATCCATCCTCTCCAAGCTGTCTTATTGTGCGTGGCGGAGGGTACTTTCTATACCAAGGACACTGATCCCCTTCCTGTTCCACTCGCACGAACGATGAAGGGGAAGAACTGAAGGAGACAGCGGGAGAAATTGTTAACTCAGCAGAGCGTATTTTGGTTTACTGCGTATTATATATTTAGTCAAATTCAGTCTTCTGACTGGTATGATGCGGCCAGCTACGAATTCCTCTTCTGAGCCAACCTCTTCATCACAGAGTACCACTTGCAACCTACGTCCTCAATTACTTCATGGATGTATTCCGCTGTCCGTCTTGCTCTACAGTTTTTGCCCTCTACGGCTCCTCCTCCTAGCACTATGAAAGCCATTTTTTTCCCTTCAGTCTTTTCCACACATTTTGTTTCCTCTCCAATTCTGCGCAGAACCTCCTCATTACTTACTTTATCAGTCAACCTATTGTTCTACATACGTCTGTAGCACCATATCTCAAATGCTTCGATTCTCTTCTGTTCCGGTTTTCCCACAGTCCATGTTTCACTACCATACAGTGCTATGCTCCAAACGTACATTCACAGAAATTTTTTCCTCAAATTAAGGCCCATGTTTGATACTAGTAGCCTTCTCTTGGTCAGGAATAACCTCTTTACCAGTGATAGTCTACTTTTGAAGTCCTCCTTGCTCCGTCCGTCATTGATTATTTTGCTGCCTAGGTAGTAGAATTCCTTAACTTCATATACTTCTTGATGTTAAGTTTCTCGCTGTTCATCAGTGTACAGAAAGATTACATTTTAATCCGAGCAATGGGTCCTTGGTAATCCGTTCTTATTATTCCCTCTTTCCTCTTGTACGCATTGTATATCGCCCGTCTCTCCCGATAGCTTATCCCTACTTTGTCAGAATTTCGAACATCTTGCGCCATTTTATATTCTCGAACGCTTTTCCCAGGTCGACAGATTCTATGAACCTGTTTAGTTTTTCTTTAGGTTTGCTTCCGTTATCAACCGCAACGTCATAATTACCTCTCTGGAGCCTTTACCTGTCGTAACGACAAATTGGTCGTCATCTAGCACACATTCAATTTTCTTTTCCATTCTTCTGTATATTATTCTTGTCAGCAACTTGAATGCGTGAGCTGTTAAGCTGATTGTACGATACCTAGGTCTACATCATACTCCGCCAGCCACCTAACGGCGTGTGGCCGAGATTACCACTATCTGATCCCTCCAACCCTATTCCACTCGCGAATAGTGCTTGGGAAGAATGATTGTCGGTAAGCCTCTGCATTGGCTCTAATTTCTCGAATTTTCTCCTCGTGGTCAGCACGAGAAGTGTATGTGGGGGGAGGGGGGGGGGGGGGGGGGGGGAAGTAATATGTTGTATGACTCCTCCTGAAAAGTGACTCCCGAAATTTCAAAAGCAAATCTCTCGGTGATGCACAACGCCTCTCTTGTAACGTCTGCCAATGGAGTTTGTTTAGCATCCCGGTAACGCTCTCTCGCCAGCTAAAGGATTCTGTGATGAAACGTGCCGCTCTTCGTTGGCTCTTCTGTACTACCTGACACGGATCCCAGATAGATGAACAATACTCAATAATCGGGCGCACAAGCGCCTTATAAGCCACTTCTTTCGTGGATGAGTTACAGTTACTTAAGATTCTTCCGATGAATCTGATTCCAGTGTCTGCTTTTCCCACTATCTGTTTTATATGGTCATTCCACTTAAGGTCTCTCTCGATAGTTACGCCAAGATGTTTTACGGCAGACGCTGTCTCCAGCTGTTTGTCATCAAATTCTCATACTTGTCAGCTCTTGCAGTTTTCGGAATTGTGTTACGAAAGTCGAATGGCATGTCGCCAGAATCATACATTCTACACATGAATGTGAATAGTCATTTTGTTGCCAAACCCCCAATGATCTCAGAAATTTTGACGGAATTTTGTCTATCCCTTTTGCCTTATTTGATCTTAAGTCCTCCAAAGCTCTTTAAATTCTGATTCTAATACAGTATCCCCTCTCCCTTCTAAATCGACACTTTTTCTTCTTCGCCGGCCGCGGTGGTCTAGCGGTTCTAGGCGCGCAGTCCGGAACCGCGCGACTGCTACGGTCGCAGGTTCGAATCCTGCCTCGGGCATGGATGTATGTGATGTCCTTAGGTTAGTTAGGTTTAAGTAGTTCTAAGTTCTAGGGGACTGATGACCACAGATGTTAAGTCCCATGGTGCTCAGAGCCATTTGAACTTTTTCTTCTTCAATCACATCAGACAAATCTTCCCCATCGTATATGCCTTCAGTGTGCTATTTCTGCCTATCCGCTCTCTCCTCTGCGTTTAATAGTGGAATACCCTTAGCTTCTAATTTCACCGAAGGTTGTTTTGATTTCCCTATATGTTGAGTCAGTGCTTCCCACAGTCAGTTCTTTTCCGATCACATTTTTCGTGCAGCCGTTTCATCTTAGCTTCCCTGGACTTCCTACTTATTTCACTTGTCAGAGACTTGTATTACTGTATTCCTAAATTTGACTGAATATATTTGTATTTTCTTCTTTCATCGATCAACTGAAGTACTTCTGTTGTTACCCATGGTTTCTTCGCTTTTACCTTCTTTATACCTATGTTTTTCTTTCCAACTTTCGTGATGGTCCTTTTTAGAGATGTCTATTCCTCTTCGACTGTACTGCCTACTGAGAGATTCTTTGTTTTTGTATCTATAGCCAGAGAGAACTTCAAGCGTATTTCGTCATTCCTTAGTACTTTCGTATCCCACTTCTTTGCGTATTGATTCTTCCTGACTAATCTCTCAAACTTCAGCCTATTCTTCATCAGTACTACATTGTGATCTCAGTCTATGTCTGCTCCTGGGTACGCCTTACAATCCAGTGTCTCATTTCCGAATCAGTGTCTGGCTATGATGTAATCTAACTGACATCTTTCCGTATCACCAGGACTTTTCCAAGTATACCTCCTCCTCTTGTGATTCTTGAACACAGTATTCACCATTACTAACTGAAATTTATTACAGTACTCAATTATTCTTTCTCCTCTCTCATTTCTACTACCAAACCCCTATTTTCCTTTAACCTTTTCTTCTACTCCTTCCCCTACAACTGCATTCCAGTCCCCCATGACTATTAAATTTTCATCTCCCTTTACGTGCAGTATTACCCTTTCAATATCATCGTATACTTTCTCTATTTCTTCATCTTCAGCTTGCGACGTCGGCATGTCTACCTGGACTATCGTGTCGGTGTTGTGTTGGTGTCGATTCTGATAAGAAACGTCCTGTCACTGAACTGTTCACAGTAACACACTCTCTGCCCTACCTTCCTACCCATAACGAATCCTACTCCCGTTATACCATTTTCTGCTGCTGCTGTTGTCACTTCACTGACCCCTAGTGTATCTAGATTGAGCCTTTGCGTTTCCCTTTTCAGATTTTCTGGTTTCCCTACCACGTTCAAGATTTTGACATTCCACGCCCCGACTCGTAGAACGTTATCCTTCCGTTGATTATACAATCTTTTTCTCATGGTAACCTCCTCCTTTTTCGTGATTATCATTCATGACCCGAATAAATGAAGAAAAAGTACAGTAATAACTTCCAGGTATTGTAATATCCGTTTTATGTATATTTTAAGGTTACATTATTTATTTATATATTAAGTATACATGGCAAATTCATATAGTAGAACCAAAAAAATAACTGTACTGCATTGCTTGAATAAAATAAGACATTGCAATAATAAAGGACAAATTAAAAAAATAATAGTTTATTAGACAACTTAGTCTTGTTAGCGCAGGTGATACGAAATGAAACATCGCTTTGGATGGCGTCCTACATTGCATTTTACACAGTGACATTTTGTGCATTTACATCGTCCACACCTTCTTTGCGTGCTCTGCTCATCAATCATGTGTCCAGCATTATCAGATCTTACGTCTTCTTGCACCTGTGACAAATCTTGGCCTCACACCTCTTGATTTTCCAATGTTGTGTGAAGTCAGAATTGAAAGCGCAATACGTCTGGTAAATTCCAGTAATCTTTCATTGTTATTTAGCTCCCAGTGTATTATCCACATATTCACATCTCACAACAGCACCATTTAGGCAGAATCTGATCATTGGCTATTACCTTTTTTTTTTCTTATTCGAATGCGGTATAGACTTCGTAGATTGTAAAAAAGATCTACCCCTCCCATGTGGCGATTATATTCCTGTACAAGGGAAGGCTGTGGTATGGAAACCTTCTTTCTTGATTCTCTGTTCCACCTGAAGCATGTACTTTCAGCTAATACACCTTCATCCAGTACATTTGTCCCCAGAGTCACTTGACTACTGTCGTTCCATCTTACAAGTGTGATAGAATTCTCTGTATCTTTTCCAAGCGGTCATTTCTCAGGGTTCCTACGCATTTGAATTCATTTGAAATAAGAGATTCAAGGAGGGGCAAAGAGTTAAAGTAATTATCAATGTACTCTGTGCTGTTTTGAGGGATGTAGTCCACACTGAGCTTTTCAACTACAGAATATCCCAGTGGCTTATGGGGATCTCTTTGACTTGCTCCAACATATGGCTCAAATTTGATGAGATATCCGTTAGATGTAGCTAAACACCACCATTTGAAACCATAGCGAATTGCTTTCCCTCTTATAAACTGTTTCATAAAGTGGTGGCCATAATAAGGTTCCATGCCCTCATCCAAGGAGAAGTTTGACCCTAGAGGCTATATGATGTCTTGAAATTTCTTATCCAGATGGGAAATTAATGGTCGAACCTTATAAACTTTATCTTCTTTTTCAATGCTGCCATTATCATTGAACTGGAAGAATCTATGAATTTTGTCAAAAGTATTTTTGAAAATAGAAGTCGAAACAAGGGCATTGTTTGTGTCAGGTCTGGTCTCCCAGTACATACGTCTATGCTAGACCTTACAGTATCCAGATAACAGCAAAATAGAGATGTATTTGTAAATGTCATCATGACTTATTTTTGTCCCTTTTGAGCAGAATATGTTACTGTATCTCTCGTCAGAATCTCAATCAAATCAGCATCAAAAACTTAACGAAAGAGATCTGTTGGAGTCGAGTTTGAAGTGCAGAGATGTTCTATTGTATCAGGTGTAGGATCACGAGGTACCTCACATTTTTGGGAAGAGTCTAGTCTGTTTTCTATCCAGTGTCTTTGTTTTCCTAACTCGGGACCGCGATCGTAATTTGGAACAGCGGGGATTTTCCTCTTGAATGGATAAAGGTGTAACATTTTCAACAAGGCCGTCAGTATTTACTTATCTCATCCCTGCAGTTTCTCCCAGAACCTTCTTCCCTAAACCAGAAACAGTGGCGGTTTATTTGAAATAAATCTGAGCAACTGCGAGAAAATAGCCCCTTACTGCCCACCGTATTATATTTCATACGTAAAGATGTAATCCAGCACCACAACAACAAAAATTAAGTACTATTTTCCAATTTGTGCTTATATATTGCAGTTTAGTATTGAAATTACTAATCCGTAATAATGTGACCGAGTCTGCACATCATAATTTTATTATTACTTAAAGCCTGTCCGCCTCGATAGCTGAGTGGTCAGCGTGACGGAATACCACGCTAAAGGGCCCGGGTTCGATTCCCGGCTGGGTCGGAGAGTTTCTGCGCTCGGGGACTGGCTGTTGTGTTGTCTTCATCATCATTTCATTCCCATCGACACGCAAGTCGCCGCAGTGGCGTCAACTCGAAAGATTTGCAACAGAAGATCGGTCTACCCTATGGGAGGCCCTAGCCACACGACTTGCTTGATTACTTAAAGCCTGTCTATGACGAGAAGCAGCAGAGTCAATAGCACTGGAACAAATGCTTTCCAACCAGGAAATAAACAATCCTGATCTCCAATGCTACTGTTAGTTTCAACTACGGACTTTTAAACTAACAATTAAAACATAAAAGAAATATTTCAGTTGATTATATATTTACTAAGATTGTATCTGTTCTTTCGGACATGTCCGAAAGAACAGATACCATCTTAGTACATATATAGTTAAGGCTCACCGGCCACTTGACTATTTTCTTCTTCTGAGCGAATGCACAAACAGTGCCCGAACTCTTCCGGGAATCGGCAACGCGCCGCGAGTAATGAGTATAATGGGCGGGGGCACTACGAATGTAGTGTGGGACAATACGTTGAGAATGTGGGTTTCGCGGGGGGCGTGCCAGAGATGAATCCCTGCAGTCACGCTATCCTCTGTGTCCTCGGTGGCTCAGATGGATAGAGCGTTTGCCATGTAAGCAGGAGATCCCGGGTTCGAGTCCCGGTCGCGGCACACATTTTCATCTGTCCCCGTTGACGTATGTCAACGCCTGTAAGCAGCTAAGGGTGTTCATTTCATTGTAATTTCAGTTGATGACGAAGACCTTGTGAAAACAGATATGCCTGAGAAAATCAAGCGTGTGATAAATCTTACGATGGGATATAATGGATTAAGTTGCTTCCTTCGCCGATTCTGCGGAGAACCTCCTATTTATTATCTTATCAGGCCACCTAATTTTCAAAATTCTTCTGTAATACCACATATCAGTTTTTTCTATCATTTTCTGTTCCGGGTGTCCCACTGTCCACGAATCACTAACATATAATTCTGTGCTCCGAACGTACATTCTCAGAAATGTCTTCTTCAAATTAAGGTCTGTGTTTGATACCAGTAAATTTCTCTTTGCCTGTGCTAGTCTGTCTTCTGTGTCCTCCTTTCTTCGTCCGTTACAGGTTATTTTGTTTACAAGGGAGCAGAATTTCTTAACTTCGTCCACCTCGTGATAACGAATTTTGATGTTAGGTTTCTCGCTATTCTCATTTCTGGTATGTCTCGTTTCGTGGTCTTCTTCCTGTTTATTCTCAGTCCATATTCTATACTCATTAGACTGTTCATTCTGTTCAGCAGATCCTGTTATTCTTATTCACTTTTACTGAGGATTGCGACGTCATCAGCGTACCTTATGATTGTACAGTAGGAGTGAAAGACTACGTCCCTGTTTTACACATTTTTACGAGGATAATCCCAAAAGTAAGGTATCCTATTTTTATAAGTACACAGACCTGTTTATTTCTACAATGGTTTACATCAGTTTACAGCTTGAACATTTAGCTATTTTTCGAGATAATCACCATTTCTGTCGATGCATTTTTGTAGACGCTGTGGCAGTTTTTGTATGCCCATGTCATACCAGCTCGCCGCCATGCTGTTCACAAAGTTATGACCCTCTTCTTTCACCTCGTCGTCGGAGCTGAATCGCTTTCTGGCCAAATGTTCTTTTAACCTAGGGAACAGGTGATAGTCACTGGTCGCCAAGTCAGGACTATAGGGTGGGTGGGTCATTATGTTCCACTGAAACTGTTGCAGGAGAGCAACGGTTTGCCGAGCGATGTGTGAGCGAGTATTGTCATGGAAAATGTGTACGCCCTTGCTCTCAACATTCCTCTTCTCCGGTTCTGAATTGCCCGTTTGAGTTTCTTCAGAGTCTCACAGTACCTTCCAGCGTTAGTTGTGGTCCGAGTGGGCATAAAGTCGACCAACAATACCCCTTTCCGATCCGAAAAAACGGTTGTCATGGCTTTTCCGGCAGACTGTGTTTGTTTGAATTTCCGCGGCTTTGGTGAAGAAGGATCCCGCCACTGGCGTGATTGTTGGTTGGTTGGTTTTTGAGGGAAGAGACCAAACAGCGAGGTCATCGGTCTCATCGGATTAGGGAAGGAAGTCGGCCGCGCCCTTCCAGAGGAACCATCCCGGCATTTGCCTGGAGCGATTTAGGGAAATCACGGAAAACCTAAATCAGGATGGCCGGACGCGGGATTGAACCGTCGTCCTCCCGAATGCGAGTCCAGTGTGCTAAGGCGTGATTGTTGCTTGGTCTCAGGTGTAAAGTGGTATGTCCAGGTTTCATCACTCGTGACAATTGAATTCAGAAAGTTGTCCTGTTCGGCTGCAAGGCGGTGAAGAAATGCGCGAGAAGCATCAACAAGAACCAACGTGCAGAGATCATACAGGGTGATCCGCCGATCTCCACGCATGCTTTGCTTAACCTTCAATACTGTCTCCTCAGAAACTGACGGTCTCCCGCTCCTTTGTTCGTCGTGAACTTCGGTTCGACTGGCTGCAAACTCTCTACACCACTTACGAACATTTTTGACATCCATGCACAACTCACCATACACGTCCGTCAATTGGCGATGGATTTCAATCGGCGCAGTGCCCTTTGCGTTCAAAAACCGAATAACTGCGCGCAATTCGCACTTGGCGGTAACATCCAACGGGACCTCCATTCTCAACGGCTGCCAAGCCAAGACTGAGCGCCTCAGCGCGGCGTGAACATGTTTACACACAGCGCGTGAAGCACTCTTCGTAACAGTGTGACCAACTGCCACACAAACAGAGTTCTGTACTTATATAAAAATAGGAGACCTAACTTTTGGGATTACCCTCGTCATTCGAGCTCTCCGTTCTTCCACTCTTATTATACCGTCTTGGTTCCTGTGCGTATTGAATGTCACCAGTCTTTCCCTTTAGCTTATGCCAATTTTCCTCAGAATTTCGAAAACCTTGTACCATTTTACATTCTCCAACCCTTTTTGTAAATCGACGTATCCAATGAACGTGTCTTGATTTTTCTTCAGTCTTGTTTCTATTATCAACCACAACGTCGGATTGTCTCTCTGGTGCTTTTACCGTCACCAAATCCAAACTGATCGTTTCTTTCCCTTTCTCCTGTGTATTATCCTTGTCAACAGCTTGAGTTCATGACGTGTTGAGCTAACTCTGCGTTAGCTCTTGCACTTATCTGCCGCTGCTGTCTTCGGAACTGTGTGGGTGATGTTTTTCCTTACTTCTGATGGCACGTCGGCAGTTTCATATATTCTATACACCAACTTGACTAGTCGTTCGCTTTCCACGTCCCACCAATGATGTTACAAATTCCAATGGAAAGTTGTCTATCCCCTGTGCTATATTTGATATCATATCTTCCAGAGACCTTTTAAATTCTGACTCTAATACCGGATCCCATATGTCTTCAATACTGACACCAGTTTCTCCTTCTATCACGTCATAGGACAAGTCTTACCTCTTACAGAGGTCTTCGAAGTACTGTTTACACCTACTGCTTTTAACAGTGAAATTCCCATTTCACTCTTAGTGTTATTACCGTTGCATTTAATTTCACAGAAGGTTGTTTTGACTTTTCTTTTTCGATTTCTTCACGTCTTTCCTACAGCTATTTCGTTCTGGCTGCCCTGCTTTTGTTATTTATTTCGTTCCTAAGGGGTTCATATTACTGTTTTCCTATCTTACTCTGAACTTTTTGTACTTCCTTCTTTCTTCCTTCAGTTAAAGTATGTCTTCTGTGATCCAAGGTTTCTTTGCAATTACCTCCCTAGAAACTACGTTTGACGGTCCAACATCTATGATGGGCCTTTCTAGCGGTATCTACTCCTCTTCAACTGAACTGCCTGTTGTGATACTCCTTACCGCAGTATCCACATTCTTAGCGAACTTCAAACGCATCTCATCATTCCTCAGTACTTCAGTATCCCATTTCCTCCCTCCCACACTGATTCTTTCGGATGATTCTGTTAAACTTCAGTCTAGTATTTAACATCACTAAATTATGACCTGAGTCTATATCTGCTCCGGGGTACGCCTTAGAATCCTATATCTGTTCTCGAAATCTCTCACTATGATGTAATCCAGCTGGAATCTTTCCGTGTTTTCTGTATGATGTTTAAGCTACTCTCGACGGAAATCTGTGTCATCGACACAAGAATTAGTTGTCTTACCGAAATCCGAGCTGAATGACTTTCCAGCGATATAACAGTTTCTTTGGTACGAAACATAATTGAACATCTGTAACGTCAAACGCTGAAGCATGACACTGCTTCTTAGCACGGCGGTGCAAGTTTCTTTGGAGAGTGGCGTAAAGAAACCGTGTTGTGGTCCGTTCAACAGCTGCTACAACGCACATAATTCACTATATTTTATGTACTTTTACTTTGTGATTTCTTGTTAGGTCTAAAAAAATAGTTATCTCATTGAATTCGTCCCATCGAAATCAGCTATTTTCACGAAAAAAAATTACATAGTTCCATTAAAAATATTGAAATCATTGCTGATGCAGCTATTTCGATTATTGATGAACTTGCGCGCACGAATTTCTGCTTGTTTCATCAGCCTTTGGCCACCGTTCGTGTAGGCGAAGAGTGGTTCCAAACCTTTAACGGGTAAGAAGTAAACTGAGGTGATAAAAAGAGGCTCCTTACCTTGTATTATAACTGTGGTGTATTGACACTTTCAAATAACTGATTATAGTGTTATCGTTATTTGCTGACAGACAGAAAAATCGTCCATAAAGAGAACCGAGCCTCAGACAAAAGATAAATGTCTGTTCGCCAGCGTTAACTTTTAGGGAATGCACTGTAATTTCAACGGGAAACCGTCGAGCCACTTTAACAGTTACTGACGAAGGCTTACGTCAGAGACATGTCACTCTCGAGCACTAATGAACTGCACAGTTTTCTTCTCATCGTTAGGTACTTAACGAGCCAACACGAGGTGTTATTATCTCAGACAGGCCAGTGGTAGCAGTACAGGCAATATGAGTGTCTCATCACAAAAATCCTTCATACGGAAACTGCACTTCCAAAGAAACTACCACGTAAACAACCCGCGATTTATGCGTTATACTGTAAGTTCAGCTTGGTTGTTTCACTTCATGTCGTTCTTAATTGTCAGTCTACATGTACATGTACACCTACGTCTATATACATACTCCGCGATGCACCCTACGATGCACGGAGGAGGGTACCCTGTACCACTTCCAGTAATTTCCTTTCCTGTTCCACTCGCAAACAGAGTGAAGTAGATATTTAAACGCTTTCACCGGGGAAATAGCGGATACAAGCGGCTTTCACTTCCTTATGCGCATAACTTTGCATTTTGTTATGTTTAAAGAGGACTACACAGTCCCTGCAGAGACTGTATCAGATCTTTTACTCGTGGTCTTAAATGTTATAAAAGTGTTCCAGTGAGAACAACTTTGTGCCGAAGCACTTTACTGAAACATTCTTGGAGAGAAGCCTGTGCTAATTTGTGTGGTTTCTATTGATTCTGAAAAAAAAAATTATGACAGTGTGCCAAAGCCAACGATACGGTAAGCGCCTGTACAAACACGCCTGATTTTGCCATCCTCTCAGGTACGATACCCATCATTGGCAAGTGGACACCTGTGGCAAATGCACGGGCCTATAGCGGTGAAATATTAGACATCTCTAAAAGAGCACACTAGTAGCTTTGGACACGACGTCAGAGAGCGGACGAACGCTGAAATCCTAACGAGGTGTGTTTTTTTTTAATAACATCGATTCATGTGATATGACGTTTAGAAAAAGATACGTGACAGGCAAAAATGTTACAGCCACGTATGTTCAAGTAGTGGTCTTGGCTAGTGTTATACACTGGGGTGGTTGGCTATTGCCAGATGCTGGGGTGGAGAAAAGCTACTATCTGATTAAAACTGTCCGATCACCTATTAGTGGACATTTCCTTTGTGACAGATTGAAGTCTCTTGGGGACAGTTTTAGTGAGTTGCCTGAATGTCTCTGGAGGAATGGCAGCCTATTTTCCTCAAGAGCTGAAACCAGAGAAGATAGCCATGTTGACAATGGGGTCGCGACCGAAGTCGATGTTCTAATTCATCCCGATGGTGTTCCTTGGGTACAAGTCGCGATGATGGAAAAAGCAGTCAATTACAGGAATGTTATTGCTAACTAACATTGCCTCAACATGCTGATTTACACTGAAGCGCCAAAGAAAGTGGTATAGGCACGCGTATTCAAATACAGATATATGTAAACAGGCAGTATATGGCGCTACGGTTGGAAACGCCTATATAAGACAATTGTCTGGCGCACTTGTTAGATCGGTTACTGCTGCTGCAATGGCAGGTTATCAAGAGTCAAGTGAGTTTGAACGTGATGTTATAGTCGGCGCACGAGCGATGGGACACAACATCTCCGAGGTGGCGGTGAAGTGAGACTTTTCCCGTGCGACCATTTCACGAGCGTACCGTGAATGTCAGGAATCCGGTAAAACATCAAATCTCCGACATCACTGCGGCTGGAAAAGGATCCCGCAAGAACGAGACCAACGACGACTGAAGAGAATCGTTCAACCCTTCCGTAAATTGCTGCAGCTTTCAAGTGCTGGGCCATGAGCAAGTGTCAGCGTGCGAAACATTCAACCAAACATCATCGATATGGGCTTCACGAGCCGAAGGCCCATTCGTGTACCCTTGATGACTGCACGACACAAAGCTTTACGCCTCGCCTGGGCCCGTCAACGCCGACACTGAACTGTTGTTGATTGGAAACATTTTGCCTGGTCGGACGAGTCTCACTTCATATTGTATCGAGCTGATGGACGTGTACGGTTATGGAGACAACCGCACGAATACGTGGACCCTGTATGTCAGCGAGGGTCTGTTCAAGCTGGTAGAGGCTCTGTAATGGTATGGGGCGCGTGCATTTGGAGCGATATGGGATCCCTGATACGTCTAGATACGCCTCTGACAGGTGACACATAGGTAAGCATCCTGTCTGATCACCTACATCCATTCAAGTCCATTGCACATTTCGACGGACTTGGGCAATTCCAGCAAGACAATGCGACACCGCACATGTCCAGAATTGCTACAGAATGGTTCCAGGAATTCTCTTCTGAGTGTAAGCACGTCCGCTGGCCACCAAACTCCCCAGACACGAACATTATTGGTTCAAATGGCTCTGAGCACAATGGGACTTAACATCTGTGGTCATCAGTCCCCTAGAACTTAGAACTACTTAAACCTAACTAACCTAAGGACATCACACACATCCATGCCCGAGTCAGGATTCGAACCTGCGACCGTAGCAGTCGTGCGGTTCCGGACTGAGCGCCTGAACCGCTAGACCACCGCGGCCGGCCATGAACATTATTGAACATATCTGAGATGTCTCGGAACGTGCAGTCCAGAAGAGATCTCCACCCTCTCGTACTCTTACGGATTTATGAACAGCGCTAGAGGATTCATGGTCTCAGTTCTCTCCAGCACTACTTCAGACATTAGTCGAGTCCATGCCGCGTCGTGTTGCGACACTTCTGCGGAGGCCGTACACGATATAATTCAGATGTACCAGCTTCTTTGGCTCTTCAGTGTATGACAGAATACACTGTCATGCTCATACGAATAGCATCTTCTCCGAACTCTCTACTGTACGAAATACACAGTGCTGTAAAATGTCTTCATGTCTTTCCGCATTGAGCGTTTGATTATTCTCATTAAGGGGATCATATCATAACCAAGAAAAATAGACCAGTGCCGTAATCCAGTGTGCTCCATATTTCACTGTTGGCAATACACATGTTGGTAATAAGGTTCTCCATGCATTCATCAGCGACAAAGCCTTTCATCAGATTGTTGTAGGACCGTAGGATATAGCGTACATGGGCGTGGCCGTGAGACGCGCAGAGTGGAGGAGACAGGAGCAGGTGCGTCGGGGGTGGCGCCACGTGGCGGCGCTCCGCCCCCGCTGCTTGGCAGTCCGTGGGCGGCGCGCGTCTAATGGAGGCGGCGCGTTAGTATGCGCGTCGCGACGCCGGCCGGCGCCAGTGGTCACTGCGCGCTGTGGCCTGTGTCCTGTGTCCTGTGTCTGTGTCCGTGCCGTGCTGCCGACTGTAGCGTGCGGCCCGGCCACGCGCTTCGGATTTGCCGAGCCGTCCGCTCCACGCCTCGCCACAGAAAGCGGGGGCGCTGTGAAAGCGAAGCCGCTCGCCGGCTAACTCACTCAGCCCGCCGCAGCTGGCCTCGCCACCGCTCTGTGTGGATTCGAGTGGTGTCCTCCCTGTAAACCCAGGCGAGTCCACTAACCCACTACCTCGATGACACTTCCTCTGTCAATAGTGTGTTGCCCAGGTCCTCTCAGCAGACATTGTCCGTGACCAACTGGTTATTGGCGCAAGTAACTTCTGTATGAATGGAAAGTAAGTCGAATTAAACCAGATGATGCTGAGACATCAATAAGTAATGCAACACATTTTTTCTCGGTGAATTTCGGTTTAAAAAATGCGGAATTTGTTGTGGGGCATAGTGGAATATTCCTGCTTCAGCCCCTGCAGTTTCATGAAATTCCAATAGGTGACGCCGCTATACGTCGCCTTCAAAATGACATCAGTGATGCAAGTGCGTTCCAAGTACAGAGCTGCTGTTGAGTTCCTTTAGACGGAAAACCGGAGCATCACAGACATTAGTAGCAGCTTGCAGTATGTCTGCGGAAACCTGGCAATAAACAAAAGCACGGTGAGTCGTTGGGTGAGGCGTACGTTACCACTGCAACAAGGTCGCGCAGACCTCCCGCGAGTCGGCCAACCGCAACAGCTGTGACTCCTGCAGTGTCGGAACGTGCGAACACTCTCATTTGAAGTGACTGACACATAACGATCAAACACCTCGCTGCACAACTGGACATCTCTGTTGGTAGTTTTCGCGCTCCACTATTCTTTCTGTACACTGGTTTACTTTGGTTACTTGTGTGTTGCGAACGAGTGAGATTAATTATTATTATACTGGAACTGGCTTCTTATTAAATGAATAGTTTTGTTACTGTAACTCAGTAGAATACACAACATATCCATCTCTGCTACAACTACCGTAAGAATGTTCTGAAATTATTTCTGTTATCGAAAATAATGAAGTTACCGTATGCAATGCTTAAAGAACCTCAAATCTTGCAGTGGATTTTTCGTCAACATTATTGATCAGTGCCACGGCTAACACTAGAGCATGAGACTATTATTATTTACCAGAAAATGATTTTTCTTTAACTTTGACCAGTCCATAATTTTTGTTTAGCAAGATTTCCTTTCGAAACATGAAAGTGTGTTAACTTTGACACAGTTAAAGTTTACAATGTTAGCAGCCCGCATCCGGCTGTGAAACACAACGCAAAATCTGCTGCTTAGTACTCCGATCTCGAACTGCTGTAAGAAATAATTTTCACTTCACTTTTTAGCTGACCGCTTATTGCGGTATGATTGCCCTTATTATCAGATTTGAACCTGCCGTGGCAGCGGCTCGTTCCGCCGTGTCGCAGCTCTGCACCACGGACACTACTTAAAAAGCTGAAAATGTCTTAAATAAATGGGTAAAATACCGGGCAAGCTTTCTAATAATAACATGCGAGTTCTCATTAAATAACTATATTTAAAACTCGAATAATCATAAGTTCACACACCTTTCTTTATAATCAGCGCCTAATGGCGTCCTGCTCACAATCTTGACAAATGAAAGCTATCTATGCGTTAAACATAGCGTCACAGGTTCCTCCTCTCTACGTGACTCCAAGAAGACGACAACGACATTATTATTCTTACACTACTATTTATACAATGGCTGACTGTCATGAAATCTTTGAGTTTTTCTTTATTAATTCATTTCTGTGGCAGTTTCAGAACTCGCCGACACAGATATTATTTCACAAATCCACTACTTAGTCCTTTACAAATACAAAATATAACATAATTGCCTCTGTTCTATTATTATTCAGAGCCAACAGACGTAATCAGTAATTGCACAGTTACAAAGCATGTTTTACGAGGAAACGTTATGTAGTCCTGCCATCAGGTGAGGAAATCGGAAATCAAAGGTGGTCCACCCCCACCCCCCAGTCACAATCCAGTCTTGCAACTGTTCTTGCCTCATTCAGCACACAAGATGTTTCGCGGGTAAATGCTGACCACAGACCATACATGCCGCAGAGAATTTGCTCCAACCAATTTTTTATTTTCCCGTCGACAATTTTCCATTGCGGAGGGACTTTCCTCAAGGTTTTATATCTGTATAAACCTAAATACCCTACGCCCCTATACATGAACCAGTTTTGCACACACTATTTCAAGATGTTATCGTTACGAAAGAAAATAGTTTTGTAAATTACTTTCACGATTGATTCTGCTAACTTAATTACACAGAAATATCATTTACATACCTCGTGAATCAAAGAACGTTGTAACATAATTATTGCATTATGCATAAGAAAGAACTACGTGAATTAGGTACAGTTGATGTATTACATAAGTGTCGCAAGCGGCGAGGGAAGGAATGTGTGGAGAATACTGACAAGAAGAAGGAATAGGATGTGTTGCGATGTCAGAAACAACTTTCGAGGTACTAAAGGAATCTGCAGAGAGTAAAAAGTGTAGAAGAAGACAGAGATTGGAATAAACATAAAAATAGTTAAGATGCCAGGTGTAAGTGTTACTCTGAGAAGAAGAGGTTGGCCAGCCAGAAGAAAAAGACGAATAAAAAATCTCCAACTCAGCGAATTGTGCTACTCTGTATGACAGATGGACACCTATTCCCTGACCCCGCAGTCTTGTCTCTGTACGGAGGTATTCAACTTGCCTGATCTCAGCGAAAGCGGAAACTATCAAATTAAAATTTATTTGTGCAAGCGACTCGAGAGATGACGAAAAACATGGAAACGCAATCCTTTCAGCTATTCTAACAGTAAATGTTTCATGGTTGGAGAGAATCCCATGTCTGTCTAGGAAACTCCCAGAGCACTACTCGAAACGTTTTTTTATTATTATTTTCTCACCTGTTATTTAACTTTTAACATCACCTGCTGTAATCGAAAATGAGCGGAAACGTCAGTCGTTCGCAAAATAACACGGAAACATTGTTCCAGAAACGAGGAAGCGCAAAACAACGACGAGTATTTAAAAAAAAAATGGAACGACACGGACTAGCGGGATCTTGCGCCCTGGGCGAGCACACGACACGGCCGCGAGCGTGATTGGCGCTCGACCGCCATGTCGGGGATTTACCGGCCGTTCGCGCTACGCCTCGGGGATCCCCCTCGGCGGGCACGAACGAAGCTCGCACTCCCTGGACAGCGCGCTACAGCGATTGTTGGGGCTAACAGGTAGCGGCGGCCCGTGTTCGGCGCCGCTCCGCCACGGGCCTACCCTGCCGAGCGCGCCGCCGTATTTTAATGTACGGTCCGCTCCCAGGGCTGCTATTAGCAATAACAGACATGTAGCCGCCGCAGCCTCGTCTGCATGCGCAAAACATTAAAAAAAAGAAGAAGCGTATGACAATAAAAGTTGCGTTTATTTGGCGACAACTCTTTTATCCGCCGTGTAAAAGCGGCCGGAAAGCGTCTCCCTTGACGACGCTGTTTTCCATTTATTCGGACGGCAGAGATTCTGTGTTGTTTATTTACCCCAAACCACCGCGACCTGGCAGCGGATGCTTCCCTCTCGGGGTGCTACTCACACAACACATATACATCCACGCGCGCACACACACACACGAACACAAACACTCGTGCATCCCGCTACATGAAGAAGTATCTGTCAAAACTAATGTCCGCTAGAAAATAATGTCTGTCACAGGAGTATATATTATCCACAGAGGGGCAAAAAAAAAAAAAAATTTCGGTCGTATATTCTTGTCCACGTGTGAATGCGAGGTCGCGTTATTTCCCCTTGCGCAAGGACTTTTCGCTGTCCGTCTCTGACCGGCTATCTGATGCAAAACATTTTTAATGATTAAGGGTGCGTGTCTGAGAGTATACATCACTCAATTAGAGCGACAGTTGTCATGTATTTCTGACGGATTCTCTCTGGCTCTCCAGACGATTTGTTTGCTTCTTTTGTTGTTTCCTGACTGCAGATCACTAGAGGGAAATGTAATATATTCAAATTCTGCTTAGCTTATGCATGAAAGGTTCGAAACACCATCTGCTTATGTAGTACTTCTTATTAAATTTCTGATTTCCTCATAGATTTTGTGCTGGCATCCTATGACAGTAAATTATCTTAAGTGGGCCACTCGCAATGAATAAATATTTCTGTATCATTTGGGGGCGTCACCGAATGCTTCTTTTACAACTGATCTTGTCATTGTTCTCATGTATTTCTTCTATTAATAAAAAAGATACTGCCTCTGAAAGCAAATGTTTTTCATTGTACTGAACTATGATCGATTTAGAAGCTTCTAACCTCATCATAAGATGTTTCAGATACATATATAGAGCACAAAAAATCATCGTATACAAAATTTTAGAGCGTGTGGAGGAGGCAAAAAGAAAAACTTTTTTATGTGGAGAAAATGTTACAGGTGCCACGGTTCCATGATAGGGAAGGGTCCATGAAGGTTTTGGCGCTAGCGATAGTCACAGACTGTGTTCAGAATATGTAATGAATATTGTTTTAGAAACGTTGCTGATCTATGGATTTCTTTACGGGTGGAGATGAAGCATTTGGTGTACGAGACACCGGTAAACAATCCAGGAGCTGTTTGCTCTGTTGACCGAAGCTGCATCCATTATTCGTGAAATACATGCTGGTTATGGCCGTCTTAGACAGTTACTAGCAAACAGGTGCCACTTGTGTATTACTGTAAACGGATGCCATTTTTAAAACATTTGAACGGGAAATGATTCAGACAACACTATAGCTGGGGGATCAAACGCTATTCCGGCCATCTGCTCTGAATGGCCGCCCCTAACTTTTGGTTATTAGCGTCGATGGTTGTCGACGCACTGTTTGGGTTTCGTTGTTTCGTTTACATAAGACCACGTCAGGCTTTTTTGGGGTGGTAAAGTCTCGTTAGAAGAATTGAGAGACTATTTGCATTTACAATCACGAACACTATTAGACCAACAGCCAACTGCTTCATATCAAAAATATTAATCCACGTGACCAGGAAAGAATGGGGCATAAGTTTCTATGTTTGATGAACTCGGAGATAAGACACAATGTTTTGGATCGTGACCATGTCTGGTACAGCATATGTCCAGAGCAGGTACTCAACTAAGTGACGGACTGATAGATATATCAGGAAAGTCAGGTCCGTGTAATGCACCACGTCCTGTTACACACTGAAACTAGTCAACACAGTAAATCCGACAGGCAGGTTAGGCGAAGAAAACAACAGAACGCTTTTAGCGTATAACCGCACACGCTCACAAATGTAAGGTACTGAAACAAGCATTTCCATTCAAAACGAACTGTGTTGCAAGTCGTAACGAAATTCCTATCAGGCTTCACACTGGATACGCTGCGAAATTATTTTTCCTAGGATCTCTAGCGAAGCGAATAGTTTACTGTGCATTTTAAAGAGGACATGTCGCTTCCGTTTATAAAAAGAATAAAAGAAAGAATGTACAGTATAGCAGACTATTTTTCGGCCGTCTGTCCCATATTTCAAGGTGCAACGTTATTACATTCCCTTGCTAAATCAGCAAGGGACATTAAAAAAGCTCACTGGCGTAAAAGAGAGTTTACTTTATTCACACACGAAGAACAGCAAACGTTGCATACAGATGTGGTGGTCGATTCAGTTTTTCTAGATTTCCGAAAGGTGTTGGATACTGTACCACATTCCCGTCTGACAATCAAATTGAGATCAAACTCAAAGAAGCTTCAACTGACAGAAAGCACTGTGCTTTACTAAGCTCTGAGTGGTCAACAGAACGAAAAAATCTGATGTGACAGTGAGTAGCCAAACTGGGTCTTTTGTCAGGAAGGGTTAGTGGCTGAGGCTCAAAGATGGTCCACGCATTACGTCACCTATTCGTAATACATGGTCCAGTCACGTTAACATGCCCACCGCCTATTTTTGGCGTCAGTGGGCAATAACCACTGACAAACGATAGGTGGGACCACTAACAGTGGAGCGTATTTAAAGCGTGTCGGCGGGTGCTCGGGAGTGGCGGGGAAGGGCTGTCGGATAAACAGTGCAGTCGTTGTCGTAACGTGGAAACGGAGCGATTTATCTGACATCCAAAAGGGCATCGTGACTGGCTTTCGGGACAATGATGGAAGCTTTTCCAAAACCGCTAAGTTTACAAACTGTTCGCCCTCCGCCGTGGTCAAAGTATACTGAGCACAGCAAAATAGCGCCATCCAAAAATGGGCCCGTGCCTGTATATGGCTGCAGAGATGTGTACGGGCGAAAAAACTTGCAACCTCGTGAAGTCTATCATTGTTAAGAAGGAGATGGCGATGTTAACATGATTTACTAAACAAAAATTTTTCTAACAAGGGAAATTCTCTATCGCAACCCCCCCCCCCCCTCTCTTTCTCTCTCTCTCTCTCTCTCTCAGAGGGGGTGGGGGGGGGGGTTGCGATGGAGAATTTCCCTTCTTAGAAAAATTTTTGTTTAATAAATCATGTTAAGATCGCCTCTCTCTCTCTCTCTCTCTCTCTCTCTCTCTCTCTCTCTCTCTCTCAGATTTAGTGGTAAGATGGTCCAGTGGATATCCCGTGAAAACTGAAGACAGATCAAGTATGAAAACGGGAAGAACGTGTACTGAGCTGTGTAAAAAGAAGCAAAGTAGAAACAGTCAACGGTCCACGCCTAACAAGTGCAATATTGAGCATTAATTAACAAGCCATATACAGGCACGGCCCCATTTTTGGATGCCATCTCCTTCTTAACAATGATAGACTTCACGAGGTTGCAAGTCTTTTCGCCCGTACACATCTCTGCAGCCATCTGGTGAGCAAGATGTATGAGACAGGCGAAATACCCTCAGACTTCAAGAAGAATATAATAATTCCAATCCCAAAGAAATCAGGTGTCCGTCCGGTCACTGAAATGTTTGTACTCTTTCTGAAGTCTTGGCGGTTGTCACAATGTACAGTACATTGCTTATAGAGTATGAGTCGTGTGGTAAGGACCCGGTACTCTCGCAAGTAAACGTGATGAATAGTGAGAGCAGGTGGGGTACCACATTAGTGTATTCATCTCTTGGTCTCCCTCTACGATTTTTACCCTCCACGCTGCCCTCCAATGCTAAATTTGTGACCCCTCGATGCCTCAGAACATGTCCTACCAACCGAACCCTTCTTCTAGTCTAGTTGTGCCACAAACTCCTCTTCCTATTCAATACCTCCTCATTTGTTATGTGATCTACCCATCTAATCTTCAGCATTCTTCTGTAGCACCACATTTCGAAAGCTTCTATTCTCTTCTTGTCCAAACTATTTATCGTCCACGTTTCACTTCCATACATGGCTACACTCCATACAAATACTTTCAGAAACGACTTCCAGACACTTAAATCTATACTCGATGTCAACAAATTTCTCTTCTTCAAAAACGCTTTTATTGCCATTCCCAGTCTACATTTTATATCCTCTCTACTTCGACCAACATCAGTTATTTTGCTCCCCGAATAACAAAACTCCTTTACTACTTTAAGTGCCTCATTTCCTAATCTAATTCCCTCAGCATCACCCGACTTAGTTCGACTGCATTCCATTATCCTCGTTTTGCTCTTGTTGATGTTCATCTTATATCCTCCTTTCAAGACACTGTCGATTCCGTTCAACTGCTCTCCCAAGTCCTTTGCTGTCTCTGACAGAATTACAATGTCATCGGCGAACCTCAAAGTTTTTATTTCTTCTCCATCGATTTTAATACCTATTCACTGCTTCCCTTTCATGTCCTCGACTCTTATAACTGCCATCTGGTTTCTGTACAAATTGTAAATAGCCTTTCGCTCCCTGTATTTTACCCCTGCCACCTTTAGAATTTGAAAGCGAGTATTCCAGTCAACATTGTCAAGAGCTTTCTCTAAGTCTATAAATGCTAGAAACGTAGGTTTGCCTTTCCTTAATCTTTCTTCTAAGATAAGTCGTAAGGTCAGTGTTCCCCCACGTGTTCCAATATTTCTACGGAATCCAAACTGAACTTCCCCAAGGTCGGCTTCTACTAGTTTTTCCATTCGTCTGTAAGGAATTCGCGTTAGTATTTTGCAGCCGCGACTAATTAAGCTGATAGTTCGGTAATTTTCACATCTGTCAACACCTGATTTCTTTGGGATTGGAATTATTATATTCTTCTTGAAGTCTGAGGGTATTTCGCCTGTCTCATACATCTTGCTCACCAGATGGTACAGTTTTGTCAGGACTGGCTCTCCCAAGGCCGTCAGTAGTTCTAATGGAATGTTGTCTACTCCCGGTGCCTTGTTTCGACTCAGGTCTTTCAGTTCTCTGTCAAACTCTTCACGCAGTATTGTATCTCCCATTTCGTCTTCATCTACATTCTCTTCCATTTCCAGAATATTGTCCTGAAGTACGTCGCCCCTGTATAGACCCTCTATATACTCCTTCCACCTTTCTGCTTTCCCTTCTTTGCTTAAAACTTGGTTTCCATCTGAGCTCTTGATATTCATACAAGTGGTTCTCTTTTCTCCAAAGGTCTCTTTAATTTTCCTGTAGGCAGTATCTATCTTACCCCTAGTGAGATAAGCCTCTACATCCTCATATTTGTCCTCTATCCATCCCCGCTTAGCCATTTGGCACTTCCTGTCGATCTCATTTTTGAGACGTTTGTACTCCTTTTTGCCTGCTTCATTTACTGCATTTTTATATTTTCTCCTTTCATCAATTAAATTCAATATTTCTTCTGTTACCCAAGGATTTCTATTAGCCCTCGTCTTTTTACCTACTTGATCCTCTGCTGCCTTCACTACTTCATCCCTCAGAGCTACCCATTCTTCTTCTACTGTATTTCATTGCCCCATTCCCGTCAATTGTTCCCTTATGCTCTCCTTGAAACTCTGTACAACCTCTGGTTTAATCAGTTTTTCCATGTACCATCTCCTTAAATTCCCACCTTTTTGCAGTTTCTTCAGTTTAATTGTGGTCAGAGTCCACATTTGCCCCTGGAAATGTCTTAAAATTTAATACCTGGTTCCTAAATCTCTGTCTTACCATTATATAATCTATCTGATACCTTCTAGTATTTCCAGGATTCTTCCATTTGTACAACCTCCTTTTATGATTCTTGAACCAAGTGTTAGCTATGATTAAGTTATGCTCTGTGCAAAATTCTACCAGATGGCTTCCTCTTTCATTTCTTTCCCCAATCCATATTCACCTATTATGTTTCCTTCTCTCCCTTTTCCTACTCTTGAATTCCAGTCACCCATGACTATTTAAATTTTCGTCTCCCTTCACTACCTGAATAATTTCTTTTATCTCATCATCCATTTTTTCAATTTCTTCATCATCTGCAGAGCTAGTTGGCATATAAACTTGTACTACTGTAGTAGGCGTGGGCTTCGTGTCTATCTTGGCCACAATAATGCGTTCACTATGCTGTTTGTAGTAGCTTACCCGCATTCCTATTTTCCTATTCATTATTAAACCTACTCCTGCATTACCCCTATTTGATTTTGTATTTATAACCCTGTATTCACCTGACCACAAGTCTTGTTCCTCCTGCCACCGAATTTCACTAATTCCCACTATATCTAACTTTAACCTATCCATTTCCCTTTTTAAGTTTTCTAACCTACCTGCCCGATTAAGGGATCTGACATTCCACGCTCCGATCCGCAGAACGCCAGTTTTGTTTCTCCTGATAACGACGTCCTCTTGAGTAGTCCCCGACCGGAGATCCGAATGGAGGACTATTTTACCTCCGGAATGTTTTACCCAAGAGGACGCCATCGTCATTTAACGATACAGTAAAGCTGCATGCCCTCGGGAAAATTACGGCTGTAGTTTCGCCTTGCTTTCAGCCGTTCGCAGTACCAGCACAGCAAGGCCGTTTTGGTTAGTGTTACAAGGCCAGATCAGTCAATCATCCAGACTGTTGCACCTGCAACTACTGAAAAGGCTGCAGGAACCACACGTTTGTCTGGCCTCTCAACAGATACGCCTCCCTTGTGGTTGCACCTACGGTACGGCCATCTGTATCGCTGAGGCACGCAAGCCTCCCCACCAACGGCAAGGTACATGGTTCATGGGGAGAGGGGGGGATACCACATAGACCTCCCACAAAAATGAAAACCACAGATAAGCGGGTGTGAACTATGTTACAACAAAAAAATTCAAGAGTCAAAACTTCCAAAACAGAACGCAACTTCAAAAACGTCACAAACCTATGTTTTGTCACAGCAAAGAGAAACTGTGTGATTCTGAAACTGTTGCAGCTTATGTGACAAACTATTATATTTTTATCATTTCCTTGTGAGTGGTCACATTTACATTCATACTAACACTTAAATCGGACATGGAGGCATATCTCACTCACTTGAAATTTGTAAGAGTGCTGATAACCTCGCAGGAGGGCCCAGGCCAGAGGACACAGCTTATGGTCTTGGGAATGTTTCCGTGGCACTCTTTTAGTAATTTCGTCATTCTGGAAGGAACAATGAATCAACACACGTACGGATCTATCCTCGGGGACCATGTCCACTCCTACAGGCAGTTTGCTTTTCCTGGCACGATGGCATCTCCCAGCACGATAATGCAACGTGTGATACAACTTCTGCTGTACGTGGGTGGTTTGAAAAGTACCATTCGTTACACTAGTGCTTCATTGGAAGACTTGATAACAACGCGAAGTTCATATCAAGTCTTCGAATGAAGCAGAAGTGTAATGATTGAATTCACGACATCCAAAGATTTATGGGCCTATATGACATCTTAGTTTATTTGGAGAGATGCATATGTGGCCTGAAGATGGCGTAATGAAATGCTGAAACCAATAGTCTTCAAAATAAAATAAAATAACTTTCGTAGTTATACGGTTATTGGTAAATTTCATTGACATTGACAAAAATAGTCGGTCCTTATGTGGCCATTTCCCTCGTTTTATGAGCACTATCATCAGGAAAGGGTAATTCTGCTGTTCATTGCCTAGGATAATTTGTTTCGTGTCAAAATTATAAACATTTTTGGGGTCAGTTTTCTCCGACCAGTCTGTAGACGTGCATAGAAAATTAGCACAGCCCAGACATGCCAGAGTTGTGAAGCTGTAGTATGGTGTTATTTTCCTCCGGATGCTGTTGGCTGAAGAGAGACAACCATCAGCGTGCTGTTGGCTGAAGACACACACACACACACACACACACACACACACACACTGACGCCAACGACCCGGACGTCTCGAGTGAGCGGCGACGTTCCGTCTGGCACGGTGTTGCTAGGACCCGACAGGTGCGGCATCCCGCTAATTCTGATAGTTGGCAGCAAGAACTGTGGCACTGTCCCGGCCGCCCTCGCACTGTCAACATCCGGGATGGGATGTTAGCAGCTCTGCCCGCCAGACGAACGCTCCAGACTTACGACGGGCTGTGGGTGACCGCTGAGTCACTGTCTGATGTGGGTTCGCTGTCTGCCAAGGTACGTGGCTGCAGTGGAGTGGGCGCGCCACGCGGGTAGCCTGCCAGCTAGGAGTAGCAACGCCAAGAAGAATACTGCACAAGGACATACACTCCTGGAAATGGAAAAAAGAACACATTGACACCGGTGTGTCAGACCCACTATACTTGCTCCGGACACTGCGAGAGGGCTGTACAAGCAATGATCACACGCACGGCACAGCGGACACACCAGGAACCGCGGTGTTGGCCGTCGAATGGGGCTAGCTGCGCAGCATTTGTGCACCGCCGCCGTCAGTGTCAGCCAGTTTGCCGTGGCATACGGAGCTCCATCGCAGTATTTAACACTGGTAGCATGCCGCGACAGCGTGGACGTGAACCGTATGTGCAGTTGACGGACTTTGAGCGAGGGCGTATAGTGGGCATGCGGGAGGCCGGGTGGACGTACCGCCGAATTGCTCAACACGTGGGGCGTGAGGTCTCCACAGTACATCGATGTTGTCGCCAGTGGTCGGCGGAAGGTGCACGTGCCCGTCGACCTGGGACCGGACCGCAGCGACGCACGGATGCACGCCAAGACCATAGGATCCTACGCAGTGCCGTAGGGGACCGCACCGCCACTTCCCAGCAAATTAGGGACACTGTTGCTCCTGGGGTATCGGCGAGGACCATTCGCAACCGTCTCCATGTAGCTGGGCTATGGTCCCGCACACCGTTAGGCCGTCTTCCGCTCACGCCCCAACATCGTGCAGCCCGCCTCCAGTGGTGTCGCGACAGGCGTGAATGGAGGGACGAATGGAGACGTGTCTTCTTCAGCGATGAGAGTCACTTCTGCCTTGGTGCCAATGATGGTCGTATGCGTGTTTGGCGCCGTGCAGGTGAGCGCCACAATCAGGACTGCATACGACCGAGGCACACAGGGCCAACACCCGGCATCATGGTGTGGGGAGCGATCTCCTACACTGGCCGTACACCACTGGTGATCGTCGAGGGGACACTGAATAGTGCACAGTACATCCAAACCGTCATCGAACCCATCGTTCTACCATTCCTAGACCGGCAAGGGAACTTGCTGTTCCAACAGGACAATGCACGTCCGCATGTATCCCGTGCCACCCAACGTGCTCTAGAAGGTGTAAGTCAACTACCCTGGCCAGCAAGATCTCCGGATCTGTCCCCCATTGAGCATGTTTGGGACTGGATGAAGCGTCGTCTCACGCGGTCTGCACGTCCAGCACGAACGCTGGTCCAACTGAGGCGCCAGGTGGAAATTGCATGGCAAGCCGTTCCACAGGACTACATCCAGCATCTCTACGATCGTCTTCATGGGAGAATAGCAGCCTGCATTGCTGCGAAAGGTGGATATACACTGTACTAGTGCCGACATTGTGCATGCTCTGTTGCCTGTGTCTATGTGCCTGTGGTTCTGTCAGTGTGATCATGTGATGTATCCGACCCCAGGAATGTGTCAATAAAGTTTCCCCTTCCTGGGACAATGAATTCACGGTGTTCTTATTTCAATTTCCAGGAGTGTATTACTGTGCATGGTTGTACAGCGGCTGGACAAAAGTAAGGAGACACAGCGAGAAATCACCGCTTGAAAGTAAACGTAGATGCTAACCAAACCTGCAGGTTGTGATGTGTTTCACCGCAAACGGCACCAGTACAATGTCTCAATACGTTGAGAGTGTCAGTTGTGGCGACAAGCGTCTTGAGTAGTTGTGACTGCATTATGTCGGAGCTAATTGAATTCGAGAGTGGGCAAACTATTGGCGTTTGTATGATGGCTGCTTCCTTAATCACGGTAGCCGAAGCGTGTGGTGCAAGACTCGCCGTATCGAAGATTTATACTGCATACAGGAAAAGCGGGAAAACAAAGCGGACGAAAGAGTGAGTTGAGTGATCGTGACCGACGGTCTATCAACAGAATTTGGGCGAAAAACAAAAGCTAGAGTACGGCCGTTGCAGAAGTCAATGTACGTGTAGAAATCGCACTCGCGAAACCTGTCAGCGGCAAAATAACACAACGGCAGCACCAGAACTGCAGGGAGACCTAGATTTCCTGAACCACCATCAGTTATGCAAATTCCCGTAAGAAAAAGCGTGGTATCAAAGTCACAAAACATTGCAGAAATGGAAGAAATTTATTTGATCGGATGAGTCTTGTTTCACAATGTTTTCAGCCTCTGGCCGAGTTTCCTTCTCAAGAGCGAAAAATGGCGTGGGTTCTATGATGATTTGGGCAGGCATATCGTGGTACTGCATAGGTCACTTAATTGCTGCAAAGGAGTATGTGACAATTTTGACTGATGAGAGGTCCATCCAGTGGAAACGCTGTGGTCCAAAACGACAGGGCTCCTGTTCACACTGCTCGCGTTGTCCAGGGCTGGTCTTGTCAGTACAAGGATGAATTACCGTATCTCACATGGCCACCACAGTTAACAGATCACAATATTAATTGAGCCTTAGTGGTCTGTTTTGAACAGAAGGTGCGACAACGCTGTCTACCTCCAACATCTTTACTTAAATGGCATTTCTTTGCAGGAAGGATAGTATAAGGATTCCTTTAAAACCATACAGCGCCTGTATTTATTCATTCCGAGGTGACCGGAAGCTGTACTGAACGCCAGTGGTTTTCCTCCACCGTATTACACAGGCGATGAGTTCTGTCTTCAGTATTTCCATGTTTTTGTCAATCCCCTGTATTGTGAGGTAGGAAGAATAATCGAGCAAATATTTAGGTGATTCGTAGATATACTTGGACGGTAATTTAGTAGGTCCCTGATCTGAAGTCGTCGTTAAACTACTGCCTTGGCTGTACCTTCTGTGAGGCCCACGCGGGGACACATATTGCTTCCGAAAGTAAAGCATGACGACATTCTGTGAGCAAAAACTTTGAAATTTTGAACGAAATATACTATCAGAATATGAAGTAAACTCGGCTGTAATGTTTTATTTCTTAGAATAACTAATTTCAAAATTTCTGATTACTTAAGCCAAAAACATATAAAGGCTATTTCACACTGATGCAAGCTGCGAGTTAGTTTTGTTGAGAATAAGCTAACTCAATTATTTAATCTTGATTTTTTTTCTCGCAGCACAAACTGAAATTTGCACTTAAACACTGAAGAGCTAAAGAAACTGCTAGACCTGCCTTGTAGGATCTCCGTGAACACGTAGAAGTGTCGCAACAAGACGTGGCATAGACTCGACTAATGCCTGAAGTAGTGCCTGCGGCAATTGAGGCCATGCAACCTGCAAGGCTGTCCATAAATCAGTAAGACTACAAGGGAGGAGGGATATCTTCTGAACAGCACGTTGCAAGGCACTCCAAATAAGCTCAATAATGTTCATATCTTGCGAGTCTGGTGGCAAGCGGAAAAGTTTAAACTCGGAAGAGAGTTCCTGAAGCCTCTCTGTAGCAATTCTGGACTTTTGTGGTGTCCTGCTGGAATTGTCCAAGACTGTCGGAATACACAATGGACATGAATGGATGTAGGTTACGAGACAGTGAGCTTCCAAACGTGTCACCTGTTTGTCGTATCTAGACGTATTAGGGGTTCCGTATCACTCCAGCTGCGCACATTCCACACCATAACAGACCGTCCACTAGCTTGAACAGTCCCCTGCTGACATGCAGGGTCCATGGATTCATAGGTTTGTCTCCATACCCGTACATGTCCACCCGCCCGATGCAATTTGATGCGACACTCATTCGACCAAGCAACATGTTTCCAGTCATTAACAGTCTAATGTCGGTGTTAACGGGCCCAGGCGAGGCATAAAGTTTTGTGTCGTGCAGTCATCAAGCGTACACGAGTGGGCCTTCGGCTTCTAAAGCCCATATCGATGGTGTCTCTTTGAATCCTCCGCAAGCTGACATTTGTTGATGGCTCAGCACTGAAATTTGCAGCAATTTGCGGAAGGGTTGCACTTCTGTCACGTTGAACGATTCTCTTCAGTCGTCGTTGGTTCCGTTCTTGCAGGATCTTTTTCCGGCCGCAGCGATATGGGAGAGTTGATGTTTTATCGGAGTCCCCATATTCACGGTATATTGGTGAAATGTTAGGACAAGAAAACCCCCACTTTATGGCAACCTCTGAGATGTTGTGTCCCATCGCTCGTGCGACGAGTATAACTTCACGTTCAAACTCACTTAAATCTTGATAACCTGCCATTGTAGTAGCAGTAACCGATCTAATAACTGCGCCAGACACTTGTTGTCTTACATAGGCGTTGTCGATCGCAGTGCCGTATTCTGCCTGTTTACATACCTCTGTATTTGTATACACATGCCTATACCAGTTTCTTTGGCGCTTCAGTGTAGATGTCTTGAGTGTAGTAATGCCACCACTAAGAAAACATAGGCTGAAGGAAATACGAGGGTCACTCCAAAAGAAATGCACACTATTTCTGTAAAAATACAGTTTTCATTCTGCATGTGTGAAAGTTTTACAGTGTGTAGATTCATCCTTCCCGCTTGTTTTCAAACTTAGCTCAACCTGTTTCCGTGAGTGGCGCCGTCACAGAATGTCTTCAAGATGGCTGCTACACTTGACGCTCGTCAGAAGCAACCTGCTGTCATAGAATTCTCGTGCTGTGAAAACGAGACAGTGGGAAACATCCACAAGAGGTTGAAAAAGGTGTATGGAGATGCTGCTACCGATCGCAGTACAGTTAGTCGGTGGGTAACCAGGTTACGTGATGAAAGCGGGCACAACAATATTGAGGATTGTCCTCGCAGCGGCAGGCCTCGTACTGCACACACTCGACAATGAGCAGAGAGTCAACGAATTGGTGACTGCTGACAGACGCATCACAGTGAATGAATTGTCACGCTACGTTTGGATAGGGGAAGGAAGTATTTGCGGAATACTGAAGGTGTTGGCGTTAAAAAAGGTTTGTGCCAGGTGGGTTCCCAGGATGTTGACAGTGGCTCACAAAGAAACAAGAAAAACGGCATGCAGCGAACTTTTGGAACAGTACGAGAATGGTGGAGATGAATTTCTTGGAAGAATTGTGACGGGTGATGAAACATGGCTCCATTATTTTTCACCAGAGACGAAGAGGCAATCAGTGGAGTGTCATCATGCAAATTCACCCAAGGAAAAAAATTGAAAACCACACCTTCGGCTGGAAAAGTTATGGCTACGGTGTTTTTCGATTCCGAAGGACTCTTGCTTGTAGACATCATGCCAAGTGGAACCACCATAAATTCTGATGCATATGTGACGACACTGAAGAAACTTCAAGCTCGACTGAGTCGTGTTCGACCACATCGGAAAAAAACAGGATGTTTTCCTATTGCACGACAATGCACGGCCACATGTCAGTCAAAAAACCATGGGAGCGATCACAAATTCGGATGGACAACACTGAAACACCCGCCTCACAGTCCTGACCTGGCTCCATGTGACTATCATCTCTTTGGGAAACTGAAAGACTCTTCGTGGAGGACGACGTTCAGTCCCGCGTCCGGCCATCCTGATTTAGGTTTTCCGTGATTTCCCAAAATCGCTCCAGGCAAATGCCGGGATGGTTACTTTGAAAGGGCACGGCCGACATCCTTCCCCATCCTTCCCTAATCTGATGAGAACGATGACCTCGCTGTCTGGTCTCCTCTCCAAACAATCCAACCCAACCCCTCTCTTCGTGGAACAAGGTTTGAAGATGATGACTCCCTTGTGCACGCTGCTAAACAGTGGCTCCGACAGGTTGGTCCAGAATTTTACCGTGCGGGTATACAGGAGCCGGTTCGAAGATGGCGCAAGGCAGTTGAGAGGGATGGAAATGAAAATATTGTTACTGAAGGATGTATCTACATACTGTAAAACTTTCAAACATGTAGAATAAAAGATGGATTTTTAAAAAAATAGTGTGCATTTCTTTTGGAGTGACCCTCGTATATAAAACATTCTGGCCACAAATAGTAAATATGGCCTTATAATGGGGCTCTCCCCTAGACTGCTTTTTTCTTCTTTCTTACACGTTCGATGGTTCAAACCTGGGTCCGGCCATCGTGGTTTAGGTTTCCGTGATTTTCCTAAATCGCTTCAGGTAAACTCCGGGATGGTTCCTTTGAAAGGAGACCGCCCCCCTTCCGTCCCCATCCTTCCCTAATCCGATAGGACCGATGTTTGGACCCCTCCCTCAAATCAGTGAACCAACCCTTCTCAAAGGAAATGAGTGTAAAAGGAGAAGTCAGAATGAGAAACTTATGTTAATCACAAAGCCTGCACCTACCAGAACACTACAGCTACAACGTATCACATCAATAGCATGTGGGAAATGGCTCGCATAAGTGCGAAACGGCTCATATGCAGCCATATTACGATTTAAAAAAAAAGTCAGATAGGGTCAACGTACTGTAGATGGCATTGTCGTAAAATTATACATGTTCTTACCCGCAATTACAAAAGGGTGACAAGTGCATATTTTACGCGTTTGTGTATATGCCATTCACTTAATGTCGTATACACTGCTTCACAAAACTTAAGGACGAGATAGATAAGGTAACATAAAATTTGAAAAACTCCGTGGAAACGAACGAAACAGCAGGAGCATCTACATCTACATCTACATGATTACTGTGCAATTCACATTTAAGTGCTTGGCAGAGGGTTCATCGAACCACAATCATACTATCTCTCTACCATTCCTCTCCTGAACAGCGCGCGGGAAAAACGAACACCTAAACCTTTCTGTTCGAGCTCTGATTTCTCTTATTTTATTTTGATCATCATTCCTACCTATGTGGGTTGGGCTCAACAAAATATTTTCGCATTCGGAAGAGAAAGTTGGTGACTGAAATTCAGAGTTATGGTTTGCTTACTGGTTCTGTATGACGAAAAGAACTGGAATTGTATAGCGTGGATGTGCTGCGTGCTCTGTGCTGTTAATAAATAAGTGCATTAGTGACTTTAATTAGGTTATATGGAATATAACATATATTTTACACACGGTTGGAATGACATATGAATGATAACAACAGAACAACAGATTTACATTACGTAGAGTTATTATATGCACAGGATGGGTTCAAGGTAGATTATGGTTTTTGACGGTTGTACATAGTGTGTGATTTATGAGCAAATAAAGGATACTCATTTGAAAAATTCTACAAACATTTTTCTACTTCTGTCTTGCACAAAAACAAACCAGTATCCCCCATGTTGGCAACTGACTTCTTTGTTTACATCTAAAAATTATATCCATGCTGAAAGATATTTCGCTGACAGGTTCTGGTCTGCGTTTTCTAACAGAATATTACGACGTCGTATCTCGGCGTCGAAATATTGTGTTAGAAAAACGCAGACCACCGGCAGTGCACGCGATTGAACGAGATGTCACAAAATCGCCGGGAAAGTCTAAAAAATTACAGGTTCTCGTATGTTCAAAGCTATATTTTGCTCACAGGTTTGCCTAAAAAGATCTGAAATTATTTAACATGAACTTGCCGAGTACTCTGCGTGATTATTAAATAAGTGCATTAGTGGACGTTTAATTAGATTATATGGAATACTATAAATAAGTGAAACTAAAATATAGTATATTATATACAAAAGAATTAAGATAATATATTTTACACAGGGTTGGAACGACATTTATATACGATGCAGACAAAACAACCCGCTGTCTGACGTGGCTCCTGGCCTGTTGCACAATGTAGCAGTCGTCTGCTGCTGTAGTTGACTGAGACTGACCTCTCCCTCTGACATCACTGCCTATGAGTCGGAACGCTCTCCATTCACGTGGAGCAATGCACTGACTAATAGCAAACTTCTGGGCTACACTCGTCAAAAGTTCGTTCTTATTCCAATTTCCCGATGATTCTTTCCTGTGTGAAATCATCCAAATGTTGAGACCGGGCCATGTTGTAATGAAGAACAGGACCACTGTCCACGGTAACTGCTGGCTAATAGATAAAAACTGCCTTTTCCCATTCTTTCAACAGCCCCATATGGCGCTATGATCACGCTGACCTCACGCCATGTGATGTGCAACCTGATGTGCACGAATATGAGACCTGTGGCAACATGCCGAGATTGTCCTAAATGCTTTCTCCGAAAATTATTTCGAACAGTTAGTCCACGAACCTACGCGAATTGTAAATGGTCGCGAAAACACACTTGACCTCTTAACCACAAACAATCCAGAGCTAATAGAGAACATCATGACTGATACAGGGATTAGTGATCACAAGGTCGTTGTAGCTAGGCTCAATACCGTTTCTTCCAAATCCACCTGAAACAAACGCAAAATAATTTTATTAAAGAAGCGGATAAAGTGTCACTAGAAGCCTTCCTAAGAGACAATCTCCATTCCTTCCGAACTGACTATGCAAATGTAGACGAGATGTGGCTCAAATTCAAAGATATAGTAGCAACAGCAATTGAGAGATTCATACCTCATAAATTGGTAAGAGATGGGACTGATCCCCCATGTTACACAAAAAAGGTCCGAACGCTGTTGCAACGGAGAAAGCATGCGAAGTCCAGAAGAACGCGGAATCCCGAAGATTGGCTAAAATTTACAGACGCGCGAAATTTGGCACGGACTTCAATGCGAGATGCCTTTAATAGGTTCCGCAACGAAACATTGTCTCGAAATTTGCTAGAAAATCCGAAGAAATTCTGGTCGTATGTAAAGTACACAAGCGGCAAGACGTAGTCAATACCTTCGCTGCGCAGTGCCGATGGTACTGTTACCGACGACTGTGCCGCTAAAGCGGAGTTATTGAACGCAGTTTTCCGAAATTCCTTCACCAGGGAAGACGAATGGAATATTCCCGAATTTGAAACACGAACAGCTGCTACCACGAGTTTCTTAGAAGTAGATACCTTAGGGGTTGCGAAGCAACTCAAATCGCTTGATATGGGCAAGACTTCAGGTCCAGATTGTATACCGATTAGGTTCCTTTCAGATTACGCTGATACAATAGCTCCCTACCTAGCAATCATATACAACCGCTCGCTCACTGATAGATCTGTACCTACAGATTGGAAAATTGCGCAGGTCGCACCAGTGTTTAAGAAGGGTAGTAGGACTAATGCATCGAACTACAGACCTATATCATTGACGTCGGTTTGCAGTAGGGTTTTGGAGCATATACTGTATTCAAACATTATGAATCACCTCGAAGGGAACGATCTATTGATACGTAACGAGCATGGTTTTAGAAAACATCGTTTTTGTGCAACGCAGCTAGCTCTTTATTCGCACGAAGTAATGGCCGCTATCGACAGGGGATCCCAAGTTGATTCCGTATTTCTAGATTTCCGGAAAGCTTCTGACACCTTTCCCCACAAGCGACTTCTAATCAAGCTGCCGGCCTATGGGGTATCGTTTCAGTTGTGCGACTGGATTCGTGATTTCCTGTCAGGAAGGTCGCAGTTCGTAGTAATAGACGGCAAATCATCGAGTAAAACTGAAGTGATATCAGGTGTTCCCCAGGGAAGCGTCCTGGGACCTCTGCTGTTCCTGATCTATATAAATTACCTGGGTGACAATCTGAGCAGTTCTCTTAGGTTGTTTGCAGATGATGCTGTAATTTACCGTCTAGTAAGGTCATCCGAAGACCAGTATCAGTTGCAAAGCGATTTAGAAAAGATTGCTGTATGGTGCGGCAGGTGGCAGTTGACGCTAAATAACGAAAAGTGTGAGGTGACCCACATGAGCTCCAAAAGAAATCCATTGGAATTCGATTACTCGATAAATAGTACAATTCTCAAGGCTGTCAATTCAACTAAGTACCTGGGTGTTAAAATTACGAACAACTTCAGTTGGAAAGACCACATAGATAATATTGTGGGGAAGGCGAGCCAAAGGATGCGTTTCACTGGCAGGACACTTAGAAGATGCAACAAGTACACTAAAGAGACAGCTTACACTACACTCGTTCGTCCTCTGTTAGAATATTGCTGCGCGGTGTGGGATCCTTATCAGGTGGGATTGACGGAGGACATCGAAAGGGTGCAAAAGAGGGCAGCTCGTTTTGTATTATCACGTAATAGGGGAGAGAGTGTGGCAGTTATGATACGCGAATTGGGATGGAAGTCATTAAAGCAAAGACTTTTTCGTCGCGGCAGGACAGAAGTAGAAAAATGTTTGTAGAATTTTCCAAATGAGTATCCATTATTTGCTCATAAATCACACACTACGTACAACCGTCAAAAACCATAATCTACCTTGAACCCATCCTGTGCATATAATAGCTCTACGTAATGTAAATCTGTTGTTATCGTTCATATGTCATACCAACCGTGTGTAAAATATATGTTATATTCCATATAACCTAATTAAAGTCACTAATGCACTTATTTATTAATAGCACAGAGCACGTTGCACATCCACGCTATACAATTCCAGTTCTTTTTCGTCATACAGAACCAGTAAGCAAACCATAACTCTGAACATAGCAGAACCTGTCAGAAAATGTAACATTGATCGTAAATATAATTTTAATGTAAACAAAGATGTCAGTCTGCTACATGGAGGATAATGGGCTGCTTTTGGGCAGAACAGAAGTAGACAAGTGTTTGTAACATATTTGTGATGCAAAAATTGGAATACCGACAAGCCAGTTCACCTATTGTAAATATACAACTCGTGAAGTGTAGTAACTAAGAAATATTTTTGGTTTGTACACGAGAGCTGCAGCATCCAGTTTGCCGTCGATGATATAATGGTGTACTGATTGCACATTCAAATATGTATTACGCTAATTGAAACTGGATGAAAGCCGGAAACGTGTATTACCGCAAATAAAAATACGTAATTTCCTTTCCGATGCGCCCGCAGCTTGCATCAGGTCGAACATCGACATGTTTTATTTTAAGTACAAGTTTTCTGCTGCACTATTTATTTATTTACTCGCAGTGATATAAGTTTCGGGGTTTTGCCATCATCAAATATGCCTATGGGGATGGTGTTACAGATATCATATTGTTTCTTATGTCTATATTAGTCTATGTCTTGATATGGCACCTTACGCTTATATCCTAGCTGGTATGACGGGGTCCATATGTCATCTTGGAGGGTAAATGTTGGTCGTCTTACTTTTTATTTACGTGCTCTTGTGGAGTTATTTTTGACACCTTTTTTGACAGCACGGGTCCAGCGATGCCATTGCTTACAATGGAATTTCTACTCCACGGGAAGCCAGTGATTACGTGTAAATTTTAGGAGATAGTACTTTTGTGGTTTTTACATGAAGTTGGAAAAAGAAGGGAGGTGGCATTACGTCATAAACTTTAAGCCGATGTCCGCCACCTTAAATAGCCCAGAACATAAAGTTCACCGCATTCATGCCGCCATAGTTTACAACGGTGACACTACCCCATGACGTCACTCTTACTGTGTCCTATTACTTGAGAAAACATAAGAACATGAAAACGTTCGAAATCGTTTTCGCGACATTATGTTATACTTGTAAGCTCTATAATTTGTAGTAGATGAAACAACTGTTGCGCGCGCACGACTGAAATAATGAACTCATTAACAGTCCTCTGCTAATGTTTTGGGCTACTTAAAATGGCGCCCACTCTGGCTTCAAAACAATGTACAGCGCAAGTCTGTAATGCGACCTCCCTTCCTTTTTAAACCTCCATGGGTTTTCACGTAAGTGATAATTGTTCTGTTATGTGTTTGTCGCTATAATTTACTCTTTATCTTTTGCAATGGCAATAAAATTTTCGAGGTATTTTATTTGCATTTAAAATGTCAAAAACATAAAGCAGAAAATATTGAAAATTCCCGGCGGCGTTTGAGGTTCTGTAAAGAATGCCGCCACTAAACAGTGAATGACTGGAAACGACTGATTTGGAGTGATGACTCACGATATACGGTGTGGTAATCCAATGAAACGGTTTGGTCTCCGTGAATGTCTAGTGCTAAAAGCCAAGTACAGAAGAGGTGGTGCCACGCGGGATTAGTCGAGCGGTCTCAGGCGCTGAAGTCATGGACTGTGCGGCTGGTCCCGGCGGAGGTTCGAGTCCTCCCTCGGGCATGGGTGTGTGTGTTTGTCCTTAGGATAATTTAGGTTAAGTAGTGTGTAAGCTTAGGGACTGATGACCTTAGCAGTTAAGTCCCATAAGATTTCACATACATTTGAACATTTTTTTTGAAGAGGCGGTTTTTATCGTACTGGTGTGTTTTTTGGGTGGTTAGATTTTAGTCCCCTTATTTCTAAAGTAAACGCTTAAGTGTGAAGGATGTGAACACATTACAGGAAGAGTTCGTCGATGACGACTGTATCAATATGACAATAGACCCTGTAATCAAACAGAATATGTGTGGCAGTGATTTGTGGACACCAAAAACATTTCCGAAATTGGCTGGCCTGACCACATTCCCAACTTGAACCCAATGGAACAACTTTGACATGAGTTAGAATGTAGACTTCGTTCCAGAACCCTGTGTCTAAAATCACTGTAATTTTTTAGAACATCGGTTCTTTTTATTACTCATAAATGAACAGTCACAGCAGCAAGCAACTTCTTTTCTTATGAGGTTACCTCTTTCGGTCTGTTTTTAGACCGTATTCAGACCACACACCATGATGGTAGACTGTGGCGGTGCACAGAGCAGGTGCAACGACTCCACGAACTCTGCTCTTCTCCATCTACCATCATGCTGTGAGGTCTGAAGATGGTCAGAAATAGGCCGAAACCGGTAACCTCATCAAACTAAAAAGGAAGTTTCTTAAGGTTGTGACTGTTCTTGTTCATTTTGAAACAAAATCAATATTAAGATAGTAACTGTTCCGAAAGAAAAGATACGAATGATGACCATGCAGCTTCTCCAGAAAGAAATGATAATTAATCGAAACCCTCATCTGCCAACAGATGTTGTTGATATATCACAATGGGGACAGCTGAAAATGTGTGCCCCGACCATGACTCGAACCAGGGATCTCCTGCTTACATGGCAGACGCTCTATCCATCTGAGCCACCGAGGACACAGAGGAGAGCGCGACTGCAGGGACTTAACCAGTGCACGCTTCCCGTGAGACCCACATTGCCAACTGTCGACAACCTACATTCGTAATGTTCCTAAAGGATATTTGCCCATTCACTCATTACTCGCGCCAACTAAGGTGACGATTCCCGTAAGAGTTCGGGCGAAGTGTGCGCATTCGCACAGAAAAAGGTCAATTGCCGGGTAGCCTTTGACTATATGAAGATAGAATGGGCAAATATCTTTTAGGAACATTATGGATGTAGGTTGTGGACAGTGGGCCTCACGGGAAGCGTGTAAGGAATAAGTCCCTGCAGTCGCACTGTCCTCTGTGTTCTTGGTGGCTCTGATGGATAGAGCGTCTGCCATGTAAGCAGGAGATTCCGAGTTCGAGTCCCAGTCGGGGCACACATTTTCAGCTGTCCCCATTGAGGTATATCAACAACACCTGTTGGCAGCTGATGGTTTCGATTAATTATCATTTCAAAATCATTGTCTTTATGGTTTCGGCTCTTGAGGAAGAATGGGCTACCATTCAGTCGCAGATACTACAACACTTCAATAAAAGTGTCCCCACAGAGTTCAAGACATCATAAAGACGAAGGGTGGATACATCGCTTGTTAATGTCCACTAATAGTTGTCTGGATTCTTTTGACCATATAGTACATTGTGGTTATATTATGAAATTATTGGTTCCGGTAACGTCGGAACCGCACAGTTCAATAGCACCCAGTAACATGTTATTCAGCTACTAGTTGATGCCGTATTGATCAACAAAAGCAGATCTCTAAGTACACAGAGTCGGAAGGTTAAAATCTCGTAAGCGTTAATGTGAGACTTCCCGTGAGTTTGTAAGATGGCAAGAACTATACCCCTTACGTGAAGTCATTAAAGATCACCTAACTCACGTTGAGCGAACAGTAGGGCTGAACAAAAATGACTGACAAGGCACAATGCATCTTGTAGAGGGTATAGTATGGATGTATTAGAATAATTAATGTTGGGTGATGATTTTAAAGTAATTCATGCAACATGAAAACTTTGTGGAAACACGTCGATTTACTGGAGGCTTGTTTATCCCAGGGAAGTATTCAGAACTGACCGTTGCCAGTGGGGGAGTGGCGAAGTGAAGCGACAATAGACAGCTTAGGGTGGCTCAAGCTCTGAGAAAGCAGTAACGGGGTGCGGCCTCCAGCTGCCTTAAGATGAGTGACAGTGAGTGGGTGGTTGACCCCATGCGGGTGTACCAGGAAGCAGACAGAGAACTTGTACACCTGTTGATAATTGTCTGTCATCCCGTTTTCAGTGAAACATGCGAGAAAGCCCCTCAAAGCTACGGTGGAGCCGTCAACAGAGGTCAAAATATACGTGTTCGTGACTATAGCAACTTCACGCTGAATTCACGGTTCACAGAGCCTGAAGTAAATCAGGTGAAGAGCGACAGAATGAAATACGCTGGCCTCCAGTAGGAATGTAGGACCAAGGAATTTGAAGTACTCTCCTGGGAGTCAGAATTCCCGAAAACTTGGCGTTTGTGCAGACGCTAACCTTGATGGGTGGCCTGGGAGGAGCTAAATAGCAGAAGTTGAGAGGAAGGGAAATTTTGTGGGAATTTGTTCACTTCCCAGAGCAGGCATTGGTCGGCGCTGCAACTGGTGTAAGTGATTTTGCTGGAGGGGAAACCGAGGTGAAGAGCAGACTGGGAGAAGTCTCCGTAGAGGTCTTCCATTCCCAGCTTGCCTAGAGTGCGGATGTGGCGTTCTTTACTCAGCTTGCCTGAGAGAGAGTGAGCATCTCTGCAGTTTCGGACTTAGCAAACGGAACGATTGAGCTTGGAGATAGAAAGTTTTCATTCAACTATGTACTGAGCAAGATAGCTAGAAGTGAATAGACGAGCGCAGCCTTGCAGCACCACGAGGTCGGCGACGTCCGCATTACGACGCCGCGCCGCCACGCTGAATTTCGTGATATTGCGCCCGCTCCGGCCACTGATTAATTTGTTAGATCACGTCGCCAAAGCTTCCACGAGGGTTTCATGGACCGTGTATTGTAGAATTCTTCTCGCACTTCACATTACACCTGGGTCAGTCGATAGGAATTACTTTTGATTTATCGCACTTTACTCCACGCAAATGCAATTTATTACCACTGCCTGTTAGGAGAGTCATGTAAGGTGATGATTGAAGGACGTGAGTTAAAATAAATCTGTGCTAATCGACTGCATCTGTTTTCATTCAAGTAGTTGATATCCCAAGTCACTTTCTTAATTAATTTTATGTTCAACATTTGCATCTGGTGTTCAATAGCTGAATATAACATCAATGTGCACCCCTTTTAATTAAAAGTGATCAATTCTGAATCAATTAATGTCAACACTGCCACCGCAGTTCAATCAGGAATCACAGGGGCTTATTACTTTCTTTGCGTTATCCGACACTGCGGCAGTTTTGCACTCTCTGTTGATCTGTTAGTCAATTACCTGGGGAGAACACACACCAAAATCAGATAAGAGACGGGTGGGTTGTTACAAGTTTCCATGGACGTTCCCAGCTGGTGACTCAGTGGACCAGGACGACTGCGACGTCAAACACGGCTGGCGCTGAGCGTCACGGGGCTGTGTGGGACAGACGCCAGCAGACGGTTGGCGCGGACACACTCGCCCGCGTCTGTCGTCGGACGCCACCGCCTGTCCGCCCACGCCACACACGGAGACAGGAAGAGCGGAAGCCACAGCGCCGAGTGACGCATCACGATCCTCGCGTCCAAAGCTGCGCTGCGACTGGCGTCAGAATTTTCAGAACTCCGCCATTATCGACTGCATTGTGGACAGCCGAGTGATGTCCTCAGTAATCCACGTTGACAGATAAGGCAATTTTGCATCTTGACCCATAAAAAGTTGTCCAGGTCGCAATAATCTTTCTTTGTAATTCTGGTTTGCGGTATCGCCCTACAAGCCCAACCCCAGATTAAGCTCCAGATGACGTGGGGTACTGGTCCACTGATCTGCTGTGTGGTATCGACTGGTACTCGTCAGTTTGTGACAGGTATCAGTTGGTACTACTTAGCATATCCGTGCACCGGCTCCTCACGTCATTTGGAGCTTAATCTGAGGTCTGAGGATAGTCTTGTAGACCGAAACCGATAACCAGCATACAAATTTAAAATAAAAACTTATTACGATGCGGAATGCTTTCTATAAAATACTAACTGAGTAATCGACGTTTCCCAGTATATATTTATTTCAATTTATATTAGTCCACTTCCTTCTTCCCCCCCCCCCCTGCCTGCCCAACTCCTCCTCCCCCTTTCTGTATCCAAGTGCTCCTCTCCCTCTGTGAGTCTGCTCCTTCGTACTCTCCATCTCCTCAATCCTTCCCTCTAACTCAATCTCTTCCTCTCCCTCTCTCCTCCTCACCCTCTGTTTCCTCTTCCAGCCGTTATTTGTCCATCTTCTCCTTGCTCTGTCTGTTCGTATCCTCTTAAACCCATCTCTCTGCTCGATATCACCCACATCCCAAAAGGGTTTGCTGGTTCTTACCCCCAAAGTAGTTCTTTCCATTTAGTAAATCGTACGAATAGCAAATTCGGTTGAAATCTGTCCAGGGGGGCTTCAAATGATTCATATGGCTCTGAGCACTATGTGACTTAACATCTGAGATCATCAGTCCCCTAGAACTTAGAACTACTTAAGCCTAACTAACCTAAGGACATCACACACATCCATGCCCTGAGGCAGGATTCGAACCTGCGACCGTAGCAGTCGCGTGGTTCCGGACTGAAGCGCCTTGAACCACACGGCCACAGTGGCCGGCCAGGGAGGCCTAAGAGGAGGATTTTACCCGTGGTCTTTTTCGAGTACGCACGTGCCACATGCACTGAAGCGCCAAAGAAACTGGTATCAAACACAGAGATATGTAAACAGCCAGAATAAGGCGCTGCGGTCGGCAAGTGTCTGGCGCTGTTGTTAGGTTGGTTTCTGCTGCTACATTGGTAGGTTATCAAGATCTAAGTGAGTTTAAACGTCCTATTATAGCCGGAGCACGAGCGATAGTACACAGCAACTCCGAGGTAGCGATGAAGTGGGGATTTTCCAGTACGACCATTTCACGAGCGTACCGTGCATATCATGAATCCGGTAAAACATCAAATCTCCGACATCACTGCAGACGGAGAAAGATCCTGAAAGAGCGGGACCAACGACGACTGAAGAGAATCGTTCAACGTGACAGAAACGTTACTCTTCCCCAAATTGCTGCAGATTTCATTACTGGGTGATCAACAAGTGTCAGTCTGCAAACCATTCAATGAAACATCATCGGCATGCGTTTTTGGAGCCGAAGGACCACTCGTGTACCCTTGATGACTGCACCACACAAAGCTTTACGCCTCGCCTGGACCCGTCAACAGCGACATTGGACTGCAGTTGACTGGAAACATGTTTCCCGGACGGACGAGTCTCATTTCAAATTGTACCGAACGGATGGACGTGTACTTGTAAGGAGACAACCCCATGAACCCATGGACCCTGCATGTCAGCAGTGGACTATTCAAGGTGTTGGAGGCTCTGTAATGGTGTGGGGCGTGTGCAGTTGATATGATATGGGTCTCCTGATACGTCTAGATACGACTCTGATGGGTCACAGGTAAAAGCGTCCTCTGTGACCACCTGCATCCATTCATGTCCATTGTGCATTCCGACGGACTTGGGCAATGCCAGTTGGGCAATGCGACACCCCGCACGTCCAGTATTGCTACAGAGTGGCTCGAGGAACACTCTTCTGAGTTTAAACAGTTCCGCTGTCCACCAAAATCCCCAGACAAGAACATTATTAAGTATCTTTACCCTCTCGTACTCTTACGGATTTATGGACAGCCCTGCACGATTCATGGTGGCAGTTCCCTCCAGCAGTACTTCAGACATTAGCCGAGTCCATGTCACTTCTGCGTGCTCGCGGCTGTCCTGCACTATATTAGGCAGGTGTACCAGATTTTTTGGCTGTTCAGTGTTTATTTAACGTATCACTCATGTTTGTATACATACTTCAGTTCTATCTCACCCTTCAGTTTATTTTTCACGCAGCCCAATATTTATGACATTTTACCTCGTGAACTGGGCGTCATACAGTGACATACTGTAATTTTGTTGGCGCATTCAGCTGCATCAGTGGATTGCGTATGGGAAACGTGTTTAAAAGAATGTCAGTGTGTTTCGAATAGAAGCAGTAGCACAGAAGTAGCAGTAGAAGGACGAGGAGATCAGTGTTTAACGTCCCGTCGATAATGAGGCCAGTAGATAAGGAGTATGAGCTTTGATTAGGGAAGGATGGGGAAAGAAATCGGCCGTGCCCTTTCAAAGGAACCATCCAGACATTTGCCTGAAGCGGTTTAGGAAAATCGCGGGAAGCCTAACTCAGGCTGGCCGGACACGACTTCGTATCGTCGTCCGCCGGACTGCGAGTCCAGTCTGCTAAAGCTTAGAAGTAATAAATTTGAAAGTCAAAAATAATGCGGCAGTTTACCGTGCATAAAAATGTTTATGAAATCAAATTTCCTGAATTATGTGTCTTAGAACAGTATTATTTTGTAGGTACATTCAGTAGAATATGTGTCTACTGTCTACGAAATGTTTTGCAAATAGAGTTAGTAGCACAGAAATAATTTGAACGTTGCGCGCGATGCGGCAGTTTTCCGCGCATCTCAGTGTTTATGACGTCATATTATCGCGTAACCTTTTTTCAAAAGAGAACGAAATAAATTATTCTGATAGTTGGAAATTAAAATGTTTTGTTAACAATTCTCTTTTATGTTGGTTAAAAGCCACGGCTAATTTTTTCTCAGGGCGCTATCGCCAGAAATATCATACGTGTTCCAACGTAAAGACATCCATCTTACTCCCGATGGATTTTAAAAAAAATCTTTCTTTTATGTTACACGATAAACCAGTTAAATAAACTGCTTAATTATTTCTTTTTCTGTGGGGCTTGGGGCTCCAGTATAGTTGCCTATGTGCAATGGCAGCGTACACATTAGTAAAAATTATTATTCATAAAACTGTACCTCAGCCCTAAAAAATGAAATGGAAAATATTACAAGACGCTGTTCTGTATTTATTAAGACTATTATCTTTAATACGTCTTGCAGGAAATGACTATTAAACGCGTTTATATTATTTTACCGTTAATGGGTCGCTACAACAATTAACTTACACAAAATAGCCAGGGCAACAGTTAATTATTACGTAAATGAATCTTGGGACAGAGACGGTACTTTTTGCTACCAACAAAGAACACATTCTACCATAAATAATCGCATATATATTTGACAAAATTGATAAGAACGCTACAGATAATTATATTAATTATTTACAGACCGTGATCTCTATGCGATCGTCAGATAACCAACAAGACCAGGAAGACAAAGAAAAAGACAAAGAAACAAAATGTCCTTTTCTTATATACTAAGATACAGAGATAGCAATTATTGCGTATCTGAGGGCGCAGAGAGCGCTTCCATTGTTGATGAATATCTATAAGTTACTTTACATTAATTTTTTCCTGAGGGTATGCTGTAATATCTCCTGAACTATGTGTCGTACAATTATATAATTCAGCTGCATGTGTGAATTCTGTGTGCGAAATGTGTTGCGAGCAGAGTTAGCAACAGTCATGCCATAAGTATAAACGTGATGCCTAAGACAGCAGTGTTACAACATGAACAACGAAAATGTAGTAACCAATAAACTTCTTTCCTTTTACCACTTTGTTCGGGTTGTCAGCGACAAAAGTTTCGTAAAGATTTGAAATTATATGCTAAGTTTGTTTTAAGTCACTAAAAGCTCTCATTCTGAAATAATGGACGTATGAAGTCGTAGGTTACATTACTTTTTAACTCCCACCCCCACTCCCTTGACAGGTGGGTGGTTTTTAACCCAATAGCAATTATTTCCATACAGTAGGTGATACATGTAACACGTTTGGTTGAAATCGGTCTACTGATTTAGGTAGATGTGTAACATACATACATACAGATATGTAACATACATACGAACATCCATTTTTATAACATGTATGGATATGGATTAAGTACAGTTGCTGTGCTCCACAGTCATGCCAAAAATTACTCATATAATACTGGTTCAAATGGCTCTGAGCACTATGGGACTCAACTGCTGTGGTTATCAGTCCCCTAGAACTTAGAACTACTTAAACCTAACTAACCTAAGGACATCACACACATCCATGCCCGAGGCAGGATTCGAACCTGCGACCGTGGCAGTCGAACGGTTCCGGACTGCGCGCCTAGAACCGCGAGACCACCGCGGCCGGCATATAATACTGTTCTTTAGGAATGATAGAAGATCGCCGGCCAGAGTGGCCGAGCGGTTCTAAGCGCTACAGTCTGGAACCGCCCGACTGCTACGGTCGCAGGTTCGAATCCTGCCTCGGGCATGGATGTGTGTGATGTTTTTAGGTTAGTTAGGATTAAGAAGTTCTAAGTTCTAGGGGACTGATGACCTCAGAAGTTAAGTCCCACGGTGCTCAGAGCCATTTGATAGACGAACAAGTTTAGCGAGCGCTGATGAGTTAGATACACCACTACGAGTTACAACAAGATCACGACTCGGTGTCTTTAAGAGATACATGTTACCTGTCACGTGACAAGGGTAACTGATGCGCAGAGCAAACTTTGACTTTGCGCCCCCTTGCTTCCCCCATCCTCGCAGTGATCTTCCATTTTCTTTATTACGAAATTAATTGTTTGAATGATACAGTTGAAAACATGGAACAGCACACAATCCAAAGTAGCATTGCTTGCAACAAAAACGCTACTCCTTCTTCAGTCTCTCATTGACAATCAACGCAAAGCCTTAACAAACGAAATATCAAACGTGCACTATATCTCTTCCACTTTCGTTGTGTTGGTTCAAATGGCTCTGAGCACTATGGGACTCAGCTTCTCAGGTCATACGTCCTCTAGAACTTAGAACTACTTAAACCTAAGTAACGTCAGCACATCACACACATCCATGCCCGTGGCAGGATTCGAACCTGCGACCGCAGCAGTCTCTCTGTTCCAGACCGTAGCGCCTAGAACCGCTCGGCCACCCCGGCTCGCTTCGTTGTGTTGGTTCTCAGAGGATAAAGAAAGTGGCTGCAGCTAAGAGCCGAAAATAAGATACTAGCTTCATCACACCAAAGAGAGGTAGTTCTTATCGAACTATTATCAACAAAGTTCAGTTCGATTTTTCTCGCGGTTTCCTATCATATATTTCTGTTTCCTTCAAATTATAACTTTCTCCAATACTTTTTCATTTCTTCTTGTTTTGATTCCCCTGGTACTTCACTCTCCTTCTTACATATTTTCTTTTGCCCTTCCTCACTGTTTCGGCACGTCTCAGAACTGCGCCCCCACGGCAGGCATGCTCATGCACGCGTCATCACCCGTTGCCAAAAGTCTACAGAAGAGCAGCTGCAAGTAACCACTAATACGACGTTTATAACGAATGAGTTTTTCTATAAAACGCTCTCGTGATAGGACCGTTGGAAATGTCGTGTGGCTAGGGCCTCCCGTCGGGTAGACCGTTCTCCTGGTGCAGGTCTTTCGATTTGACGCCACTTCGGCGACCTGCGCGTCGATGGGGATGCAATGATGATGATTAGGACAACACAACACCCAGTCCCTGAGCGGAGAAATTTTCCGACCCAGCCGGGAATCGAACCCGGGCCCTTAGGATTGACAGTCTGTCACGCTGACCACTCAGCTACCGGGGCGGACATAGGACCGTTAACCCTATACACCACAGCCAACTTGAACAATCAGGTAATTTCGAAGACGCCTTCTTGTACTTGTGTAACTTTCGGGAAGCAAATGCTTTCGCTTTACTTCAAGAAAGCATCCGATAGTGCGAAGGCGTGCTGAAAAGTAGTGCCTCCGAAATTTATATGTGTAAACTCGTAAAGGTTTTTAAATAAAAGAAACTTTTTTGACACTCTACATCTAGGTGACTTTGGATGGGAACACAATTCGAGCTCCGGAAGAAAGAGAACCTAGTCTACCTTTCTTTGACATCAGACAAAACACGAAAATACTGCGGGCGATGAACTAGGCAATTAAAAGCCAAGACAGAACTACCACACAAAGTGTTACGAAATCAGCAGCTAAGAGCTTTAATAGCCTTGCAGAACTTGTTAATAACAACAATATAAACAGTAATCATCATTATTAATGAAACTTACTGACAGATTACAACTGTGTGTCGGACTGGGGAACGAACCAGAAAATCTTGCCTTTCGCTAGTAAATGCTCTACCAACTGAGCTATCCAACAAACTTCACGATCCGTCCCCACAACTTAGCTTCTGCAAGTACCACTCCTTCTACTTTACAAACTCCACAGTTCTCCTGCGTGTCTTGCGGAGCTAGCATTCTTGGAAGTAAGGATATTGTGGAGAATTGTCTTAACCGCAAACTTGAGGGAGTGTATTCTGAACGAATTGTCACTCTTCCAGCGGAGTGTACGCTGATGTGAAACTGTCTGAAATGAGTTCCAGTTCCGCTACTTATAGAGGTTGTTCCGAGAGGTATAGCCAGTATTCATTGATATGACATACATAATTAATCGAAACAAAATGTGAAGAAAACAAGGGCTCTATAATACAAGCTCTCTTCGATACTCCAAGCACTTGTATATATAAAGTGCTTGGAGTATCGAAGAGAGCTTGCATTATAGAGACCTTGTTTTCTAGACATATATCGGTTCAAAACCGCACATCTTAAGACTTATGAGCGCTTGTTCAGTAGAAGTAGTGCGTTTCACAGTATTCAATATGAATATGAATAAGTATTCATCGCTCTTCAGGTACACATTTTACAGTCCAAGTTTACTGAACTTTTTCCTCAGGAATGCTCCCTGAATATTGACCATTCCTCACAGGTCATCCTCCATGGGTGAACTCCTGAGAAATTTCGGAGACAGAAGAAAGGTTCTAGCCGAAGGAAAGTCGTGATGGCAGGCTGTGAGGGCTACACGGTAGCCGAGTGGAAAAAGCGTTATTGTTTTTGTGGTGGTGTTAAGCCTGAAGATTAGTTTGATGCAGCTATCCACGCTACTCTATCCTGTAGAAGCCTCCTTATCTACTGCAACATACATTATTTTGAACCTGCTTACTGTATTCATCTCTTCGCTTCCCTCCAACGATTTTATCCCCCGCCCCTCACCCCCTGCGTCTCACTCTTGACACTAAATTCGTGTCGCAGAATGTGTCCTACCAACTAATCCCTTCTTTATCTCAAGTTGTGCCACAAATTTCTTTTTCTCCTAAATTCTATTCAGTACCTCCTCATTAGTTGCACGGTATTCCTATAGAATCTGCAGCACTCTTCTGTAGCACCACATCTCAAAGTTTCTATTCTCTTCTTGTCTAAACTGTTTATAGTCCACACTCACTTCCATACATGGCTGCACTCCATACAAATACCTTCAGAAAAGACCTCCTAATAATTAAATCCATAGTCGACGTTAGCAAATTTCTCTTCTCTAGGAACGCTTTTGCTACCATTGCCAGTCTACATTTTATATCCCCCCTACTTCGGCCACCACCAGTTATTCTGCTGCCCAAATAGCAGACCTTACCTAATACTTTAAGTGTCTCGTTTCTTAATATAATTCCTTCTGCATCACCTGACCGAATTATACTACATTCCATTAAACTTGTTTTAGTTTTGTTGATATTCATCTGTCAATTTCATTCAACATATCTTCAAAGTTCTTTGTAGTCTCTGACAGACTTTAAGTGTCATCAGCAAGCCTCAAAGTTTTGATTTCTTCTACCTGAATGTTAGTTCCTGCTCCGAATCTTGCTTTGGTTTCCTGTAATGCTTGTTGAACGTACAGACAGTTTAACGTTGGGAATAGGCTACAACCCTGGCTCACTCCCTTCTCAACCACTGCTTCTCTTTCATGCCCCTCGGCTCTTATAACTGCCCTACGCTTTCTATACAAGTTGTAAATAGCCTTTCACTCCTTGTATTTTACCGCTGCTGCTACTTTCAGCGCTGCTGCTACGGTCGCAGGTTCGAATCCTGCCTCGGGCATGGATGTGTGTGATGTCCTTAGGTTAGTTAGGTTTGAATAGTTCTAAGTTCTAGGGGACTGATGACTTCAGATGTTAAGTCCCATAGTGCTCAGAGGTGATCTCAGATGTTAAGTATCATAGTCCTTAGAGCCATTTGAACCATTTTTTGAGCTACCTTCAGAATTTCAACGAGATTACTCCAACCAATATTGTCAAAAGCTTTTCCAAAGTCTACAATTGGTGTAAACTTAGATTTGCCTATCCTCAGAAGAATCGCAGGTCAGTATTGCCTCGTGTGTTTCTACATTTCTCCGGTATCGAAACTGATCTTCTCCGAGATTGGCTTCTACAAACTTTTCCTTTCTCCTTTAAAGAATTCGTATTAATGTTTTGCAACCATGACTTATTAACTGATAGTTCGGTAAAATTCACACCTGTCATCATCTGTTTTCTTCGGAATTTTTCTGCGAAAATCAAAGGTTTCCGTTTCGAGTCTCCGTCCAGAATATAATTTTGATCTGCTATGAAATTTCTTATAAGTGCGCAGTCCGATGCAGAGAGAAAATTAATTCTGCAAATAATAATAGCTTTTTTTTTTGCATCCGTTCTCTACGGAGACGAATCGTAATTCAGAGTATCGCTGCTGACTGTGTATCACAAGCAATGTGATAATCTCGTAATGGTCCCACAGCGCTCGGGACAGTATATTTACGTGACATTACGAGGACCTTGGGTGAAAGTCCCGTGATGCGCGGGCAGAGCCTGCGACCTGACATATGCCGTGAGATGCACCCTTCGTGCCACCCTTGTTGCGTCGTGTGCGCCCCTGGGGAGGGCACAGTGGTCGCATTACGGTTATTGGCCTGCGTGTCTGGCTGTAGCGATAACCTGGCGCTCGGAGCGCACGATTCTTACGTGGGGACTCGGCCATGCGTGGGGACGACAACCTGGACATCGACGGCACGTGTAAATTATAAATCTGGCGGGCGGCCCTCAGGAGCGGGTTCGTGAATGATGGATGCGGCGCAGGGCAAATTTACAGGTTCTTGCTGTACAACCTTTATGCCCTTTTCGTGTCAGCTCCAGCGTACGTCCCTACGACACGGAAGTTCTTTTATCTCGTCGCTGATTGCTGACCCTCCGAGTGGACGGTGGCCCCACTCTTAAGAGACAGCGTCCAATAAAACAGGAAAAAATAAGAGACGAGACAACATTGTGTATTAAAAGATAGCTGGAAGCACAGTTACATAAACATACCACTGTTAGTAATTGAAAATAGAAACCAACGTGAAGTCGTGGACTATCATGCAAACTATTAAATGAAAAGTTCAGCGTTCCGTCTACATAAGTGGCACCCCATTCTTGCATCATGTTCGTATGTGTCAAACCATTCAATGGCGGTTTTAAGAACACTGACTAATTATTTTAATTAAATTTGTGGTGAGTATGATAATGATTAATACGTTGAAATTATGTGTTATCGCCATTTCGACTCGACACACGTTGGGTAACGAATGAGCAAAGGGGTTAATAAGCAAGCTATCCGCATCGTGGGAAACCCTACCTGCAACCATAAGATTCGGCAAATTGCAACTGATGAAGCTGTGAAAAACTGTTTACTATATAGGACAAACTGGAAGAAACATTGAGACAAGGTTCAAAGAGCATATAGATACCATACGTTTGAGCAACATTTCAAAATCCGCATTTGTCATCCGCACAACTACCAACAGTCATGGAATAAAGAAAACTGAAGACCATGTACAAGTATTGCACCATGCTGAGAAAGGTAGCCTTATGAATTTGCTTGAGGAGATTGAAATATATATATACATAAAATCAAATCACCAGAAAATCTCCTCAATTAATAAACCGAGTTAGCCGATGCACTCTTTCTCCAAAATTTCATTCACCTGCTTTCCAATTTAAAGTTAAAAATAAAAAATTAAAAAGTCCACTTTTGTAAGATTTGTAATATTTATACACTCCTGGAAATGGAAAAAAGAACACATTGACACCGGTGTGTCAGACCCACCATACTTGCTCCGGACACTGCGAGAGGGCTGTACAAGCAATGATCACACGCACGGCACAGCGGACACACCAGGAACCGCGGTGTTGGCCGTCGAATGGCGCTAGCTGCGCAGCATTTGTGCACCGCCGCCGTCAGTGTCAGCCAGTTTGCCGTGGCATACGGAGCTCCATCGCAGTCTTTAACACTGGTAGCATGCCGCGACAGCGTGGACGTGAACCGTATGTGCAGTTGACGGACTTTGAGCGAGGGCGTATAGTGGGCATGCGGGAGGCCGGGTGGACGTACCGCCGAATTGCTCAACACGTGGGGCGTGAGGTCTCCACAGTACATCGATGTTGTCGCCAGTGATCGGCGGAAGGTGCACGTGCCCGTCGACCTGGGACCGGACCGCAGCGACGCACGGATGCACGCCAAGACCGTAGGATCCTACGCAGTGCCGTAGGGGACCGCACCGCCACTTCCCAGCAAATTAGGGACACTGTTGCTCCTGGGGTATCGGCGAGGACCATTCGCAACCGTCTCCATGAAGCTGGGCTACGGTCCCTCACACCGTTAGGCCGTCTTCCGCTCACGCCCCAACATCGTGCAGCCCGCCTCCAGTGGTGTCGCGACAGGCGTGAATGGAGGGACGAATGGAGACGTGTCGTCTTCAGCGATGAGAGTCGCTTCTGCCTTGGTGCCAATGACGGTCGTATGCGTGTTTGGCGCCGTGGAGGTGAGCGCCACAATCAGGACTGCATACGACCGAGGCACACAGGGCCAACACTCGGCATAATGGTGTAGGGAGCGATCTCCTACACTGGCCGTACACCACTGGTGATCGTCGAGGGGACACTGAATAGTGTACGGTACATCCAAACCGTCATCGAACCCATCGTTCTACCATTCCTAGACCGGCAAGGGAACTTGCTGTTCCAACAGGACAATGCACGTCCGCATGTATCCCGTGCCACCCAATGTGCTCTAGAAGGTGTAAGTCAACTACCCTGGCCAGCAAGATCTCCGGATCCGTCCCCCATTGAGCATGTTTGGGACTGGATGAAGCGTCGTCTCACGCGGTCTGCACGTCCACCACGACCGCTGGTCCAACTGAGGCGCCAGGTGGAAATGGCATGGCAAGCCGTTCCACAGGACTACATCCAGCATCTCTACGATCGTCTCCATGGGAGAATAGCAGCCTGCATTGCTGCGAAAGGTGGATATACACTGTACTAGTGCCGACATTGTGCATGCTCTGTTGCCTGTGTCTATGTGCCTGTGGTTCTGTCAGTGTGATCATGTGATGTATCTGACCACAGGAATGTGTCAATAAAGTTTCCCCTTCCTGGGACAATGAATTCACGGTGTTCGTATTTCAATTTCCAGGAGTGTATATGCACATCCATCCCAACCCATTTACTATGCTTTCAACGTATTCCATAATATGCCCATAGCTGTAACATTTATTTATGTACATCTGGCCCTTATCATTTACTTTTGTCCAATGTACGCCGTAATATTTACGTAATATCACTGCAGTAACACTTTATAACTGACTAGTTTATTTGTTTATCTTAATTTTAATCAATTCTCTTTCAATGTAAATGCCGGCCGCGGTGGTCTAGCGGTTCTAGGCGCGCAGTCCGGAACCGCACGACTGCTGCGGTCGCAGGTTCGAATCCTGCCTCGGGCATGGATGTGTGTGATGTCCTTAGGTTAGTTAGGTTTAAGTAGTTCTAAGTTCTAGGGGACTGATGACCACAGATGTTAAGTCCCATAGTGCTCAGAGCCATTTGAACCATTTTTTTAATGTAAATAGTAAGTAACGTAACATAAACAATTTGCAAATTTCTACTGTCATATACGTGTACATAATGAAATATCTCTGAGAGTGGAAGTCTTTGACATTGTTATGATTATAATATCGCCATCTTTGTATGCATACCTCCATGTGACGAAAATTCAAAGTGTGTGAGTGGATAAGCAACCTGCACTGAAACGTAATGGAGCGGATTCTTCATTGTAAGTAACCGAAACATCTTCCATTTAATAATGATAATTTGTTTACATTTCTTAAAATCGTCGTGAGGCACAATTACAATTAAAAAGACGTTGCTCACACCTTGTTTTGGTTGTAGGGCATCTCCATCCCAAGGAAGTATCGTCAGTTGGGAAAACAAAACACTAAATGTAATGTAAAACGTGAACTAGCCGTCTGAAGATGAACCTGTCTGTTCGAAACCAGTAACGGCGCTGTTTAAATAAATAAATAGCCTTTTAAAAAGTGGCTGGTTGCTTATACTACATAAAGCCAAACTATAGCTATACGGAAAGGCGAGTAATATACAATACGTACAAGAACCAAGAGGGAAGAGTAAGACTGGAAGACCAACAACGAAATGTGTTCAGAAACTGTGAGCTTCTGCACCTCCATAGAAAAATGTATAGTTACCCTCTTTATGCTACCCTCCCGCTGCCACCAAGTTTCTTGAATAGCTGTAATGTCTACATCGTATCTCTCTAATTCGTCTAATAGTGTCTGGAACGTTCCTGGCCTGTTCAAACTTATAACGTTCCATGTTCCCAACGTGAAAGTGCCTTTTGGCCTGAATCTCTTCGAAGTAGGTTCCGCCCGGTGATCCGAATGGGAACCTAGTTTACCTCCGTAATATTTTACTTCAAAGGGACCTATGCCCATTAATGTTGTTAAGCTCTACAGGAAAAGTAATAGATAAAAGAAAGACTAAACAGAATATGATGGGACACTCAGTTAACACCAGACGAGGAAGTAATGAAATTGAGAAAAAATTCTTCCTTACAGAGAGCGAAGAAGGAAGCCTCTTGTTTGATTTATGGTCCTTCGAGATAAAAAAAGTAGGGTGCTTTCCCTTCCATTCGAAAAAATAGTCCCATTTCGCACTATGAGAGCGCTAAGAAGACACGCTGTTAATAAAGTCTTCAAACCAACATAAACATTTGCGGCCTGCCACGGCAAGATTATACAAAATCCCTTGTACATATGGTCGTTTGCGCACAGGAACTACTAAAAGGAGCATCAACACATGCGGAAAACATGAGCAAGTACCGTCTGGGAAAAATGTATATATTGGCAGTAGCAGATGATGCACTGGGACCAGTGCACATATGTTTCTCTGATATCATTGTTTTATCAGAATACAATCATTGCCAATGTAGGATGTACAGAAAGGCGATAGAAATTCAGAAGACCGACCATAACTTTAACAGGAAAGAAGAAGGACTGAAATTAGATTAACTGTGGGCCTCAATGAGTAAAGCAAACATGGTCAACTCTGGCCCAGTGCAAGCTTCATAACGTACGTTGGCACCGCTCCGTGATCTTAGGCTGCGTTCACGGCGGCACCGACAACGGTCCTCGGATGATGTCGGCGGAGGTCGCCCTGTAACATCGGTCGACAGCTTGGTCATGGTGTATCCGATCTCCTTCGTCAGTTTTTGGTGGGGTCAAGGAGCTTGGGTTGGAAGAATAAAACGTTCTCGGTTTTCAAGCCGTTTCAATTCCAATAAATTCCTCAGCTTTCGATGACCATCTCCGCCATCGTCAGGAGTTCACTGGCTGCCGCGGCTGCTAAGGTTTCTCGCTTATATAGGCATGATAACATCAGCAGCAGCAAGTTGGGACGTCTGTTGCAGAAACGTGGGCTAAGACCAGTGTTCCGGCCCGCCCCCAAGATACGAGATACGTTGCGCCCTGTTAAGGACGACATTGCTCTCCGAGTGTCCGGTGTGTATGGTGTACCTTGTGAATGTGGCAACATGTACATTGGACAGACAATTCACATGGTTGTAGAGCGTTGTACTGAACACAAGCGCCATATACGAGGGCGGTTCAGAAAGTAACCTCCGATTGGTCACAGTGCGGGTTGTGGGGGGAGTAGCGACGCCATCTGTGCGTTCACGCACTCAACAGGTCAGTCGGCATCAAGCCGTGGTCGAGTGAACGTCGTACCTGCGCTAGTTCAGTTTTTGTGGCAGTTTGAAATGTGTGCTGCAGTAGAAAAGCCCGCCAAATGTGAAGTGCGTGCTGTCATAAGGTTTTTTACAGCCAAAGGATATTCTGCAGCAGCTATTCATTGTGAGCTTTGTGCCGTGTACGGACCAAGAGTTATGAGTGAAGGAGTTGTCCGTGAATGGGTACGTTTATTTAAAAGTGGACGAGAAAACGTTCATGATGAAGAGAGGAGTGGTAGACCATCATTGGTGACTGACGAACTCGTTCAGACAGTTGATGCAAAAGTTCGTGAAAATCGACGTTTCTCAATGTCGGAGTTGTCTACTGGTTTTCCACAGATTTCTAAGACTCTCTTGTACGAGATAGTGACAGCAAGATTGGGTTACCGTAAGTTCTGTGCACGATGGGTGCCCAAAATTCTTACCGACCACCACAAAACTCAAAGAATGGCCTCTGCATTAGACTTTCTGTCACGTTATGAGGACGAAGGAGAACCATTGTTAAACAGAATCGTGACCGGTGACGAAACCTGGATTAAGTACGTGAACCCTGAGACAAAAGAACAATCAAAGATGTGGGCACATTCAAATTCGCCTACCAAACCAAGAAAAGCCTCGCAAGATTTTTCTGCCAGAAAACTGATGGCAACGGTGTTTTGGGATGCCAAAGGGGTGTTGTTGGTTGAATTCATGGAACGTGGTACGACTATTAATCAAGACGTGTACTGTGAAACAATAAAAAAGTTACGACGGGCTATACAGAACAAACGCCGTGGTATGCTGACTTCCGGTATCGTTTTTTTGCACGATAACGCCCGTCCTCACTCTGCTCGCAGAACAACGGCCCTTCTTGAGTCCTTCAAGTGGGATGTTATCAACCATCCACCTTACAGCTCAGACCTGGCGCCATGTGATTATCACCTCTTCATGCATTTGAAGAAACGGCTCGGGTCACAGCGGTTTGATGACGACGAAGAGCTCAAAGATGCGGTCACAGGCTGGCTCCAGACACAAGCGGGTGATTTTTATGCAGAAGGAATTTCAAAGCTTGTGAAGAGATACGATAAGTGCCTCAATCGCTATGGAGACTATGTAGAAAAATAGTGCAAAGATGTAGTTGTAAGATGTATATATTAAAATATTTTTATTTAACTTGGTGTATTTTTTTAAATCAACCGGAGGTTACTTTCTGAACGGCCCTCGTAAAACAAAGGGAGCTTGACAAGTCGACCATAGCGGAGCATTGCCTAGAAAACGGACATAAGATACAGTTCGAAAATACAAAAGTGTTGGCTCACGCTTCTACATATTGGGACTCCGTTATAAAGGAAGCGGCCGAGATTCGTTTAAACAACAATTTCAACAGAGACCAGGGGTACACACTCAGCAGCGCATGGTGACGGGCGTTGGACATCTAAAGAAAGCGAAGACAGATGCGCGACGCGGGAGCGGCAGTTTCAAACGTGGCGCCTCCCCCTGGCGCCACCTGACGTCACCGGTGCTTCTTGGGGCAATAGCCTCGCTAGCTGCCCGGGTCGACTTACGCCCGCACGCCACATTAGGTCCATCTGATTGGCTGCTGATGATGTCATCATGCCTATATAAGCAACAAACCTTAGCAGCCCCGGCAGTCAGTGAACTCCTGACGACGATGGCGGAGATGGTCAGCGAAAGCTCGAGGATTTTATTCGAAATGGCGCGGCTTGAAAACCGAGAACGTTTCATTCATGTATGCCGTCGCGAAAGACTCCGAGGACACATAGCTTGGATTAGTTTAGAATCTATTCTATTTAAGAAGTACGAGGCTGTCCAATAAATAATACAACACATTTTTTCTTTGAAAGCAGGTTGGTCTTACTCAGGATTCTAAAATGTCTTTTTTGGTGACAAAACTCTATCTTACGTCAACTTACTGGGACTGTCTGCATGAACGCTTGGTAGCACTCTACTGGTCGACGTCGGAGCCAACGTTTTTCTGCATCAACAACTTCCCCATCATCCACATGTTGCCTCCGACGGAGTATATTCTTCATTACGCCAAACAGATTGAAGTCGGAAGGTGGGAGATCCGGGCTTTAGGGTGGATAAGGAACATGTTGCGATAATGACAGACGTCCTGCCCAACGTCTTACTGCCAGGTCTCTGTAGACATTCTGCGAGCTCCCATGAATATTAGTGGTGCTCTGGTTTTCCGCCAAAAGGAACTCAGCCATCTTCTTGGAATGCACCTAAGTTACAGACGCCATTTTGAAGGCTACGTACAGCGCAATCATCTTTCGGATTATCATGAAACTCTAGAGGCTGAAGCGGAAATATTCCACGATGTTTCACAGCAAATTCCGCATTTTTTCAAACGAAATTGTCCAAGAAAAAAAATGGTCCATTACCTACTGAACGCTCCTCGTAGGTTGAATTGTAACCTCCTAGTCTGGGTTCAGATGGTTCAAATGGGTCTGAGCACTATGGGACTTAACTTCTGAGGTCATCAGTCCCCTAGAACTTAGAACTACTTAAACCTAAGTAACCTAAGGACATCACACACATCCATGCCAAAGGCAGGATTCTAACCTGCGACAGTAGCGGTCGCGCGGTGCCAGACTGTAGCACCTAGAACCGCTCGGCCTCTCCCGCCGGCTCCTAGCTTGGGCTGGACACTACGACAATTCTATGCTTGGAGAGGAGCGCCGCAGTACGGCCTCTGCTATTAAAACGCTTCCGAATGTATGTGAATGAGCTGCTATTAAAACACTTCCGAATGTATGTGAATGAGCTATATTCTCCGTGCTGAATTCAGTACGCTCTGTCCTAAGTTATTGTTACCAGACAAGTTCTACGAATATATGAAATGAAGAAAGGAAACGTTCTGTTACATAGTCGATATGATTCGTGGTGACCTTGAAAAGCAAGATTACGAACACTTTGCTTGAGTGAGTTTATTTCAAGTTGTGCAAAAATATGTCAATTAACCTTCAATGACTGTCGTTCAGCATATATATGAAAGACAAATATAAAATTTAGAATAAACACATGAAGCACTGAAAAGTGAAAACACATAGGTCACATTTTCAACCACTTCACGTATCAGAATCACCGCCCTACTGGCATAAAAACGCCAGTAAATGGTAATAACAATTTATAGACACCCAACACTCATCCACCACCACTCTAAACAGAACCATTACAGTAACTCTAAGCGTAAGATACGCCACCCTTCTTCTTTTTTGGTCTTATAATTTACACCTAATAATTCCGACAGTGGTTTTGCCTACTTATGGTTCCCAATACACCTACGATTTCAGTCCATATACTCCGAACCATATATCGATTATGTATCCTTCACAGTCAGGATGCCACAAAATTCTTATTGGATTAAAAATATCGGTTTCTCACAGTTCATACTTTGTATCGTGTCGGCCATTACGACAGAAGAAATCAAACGGATTAGAATTTCACCGATTATCGCGCGAAGTCTGTACGTTCAGGCGATGATATCTACGTATACATCTATGATCACGTTACATACATACTCCGCCAGCCATCGAACGGCGCATGGCAAATCCTTCATGAAGGCTAGCACAGTATTTATGATAGAAAAAGCAAATAAGAAGTTGTTAGTATCCAACTTAGAGAATGAATGGACATAGCTCCAGTATGACGGTTTTAGAGGAACTATGGGAAAAGTTTAAATTGATTGAGAAATTGTGCTCTGGGGACGCATGTGCCAAGCAAGTGGATTAAGGATAAAAAAGAAACTCCGTGTTTAACACACAAATTCGGAAAATGCTGAGGAAACCAGATGTCGCACTCCTGGTTCAAAAAGGAACAGGCATTTCGTACGTTCGTAAGAGGTTCAATGCTCGAAGCATACAACTACTTCCACCTTCTTGCCTTAGCAAAAGATCTTTACAGAGAAAATTCTGGTCACACGTAAAATCACTAAGCGGGTCGAAGGCTTCTAATCCTACAGCTCGTCGAAGACAGCAAAAGTAAAGCTGAAATTTTAAATTTTACGTTTAAGAAATCATTCACGCAGGAGCATGGTACAAACATACCATCGTTTGACTGTCGCACAGACTCCCAAATGGAGGACATAAAAATACATATCCTTGGTTTAGAGAAGCAACTGAAAGAGTTGAGAACGAGTGAGTCGCCTGGTCCAGATGGAAACCTAGTTCGGCTTTACAGAAAGTATTCTGAGGCATTGGCCCCTTACTTAGCTTGCATTTATCGCGTATCTCTCTACCAAGCGACTGGGAAAGTTTGCAAGTGACTCATGTGTATTAGAAAGGTAAAAGAACGCGTCCGAATAATTACAGACCAATATCCTTAACATCAGTTTTCTGCAGAATTCTTGAAAATATAATAAATAACCTTGAAACAGAGAAGCTTCTGTGTACAAATCAGCACGCATTTAGAAATCATCGCTCTTGCGAAACTCAGCTGGCTCTTTTCCCACGTGATATCGTACAAACTATGGACAAAGGGGAACAGGCAAATTCCATATTCTTAGAATTTCAGAAAGCGTTTGACAAGGTGCCCCCACTACAGTCTGTCGACGAAGGTCCAAGCATATGGTTTAGGTTCCAAAATAAGTGAGTGCCTCGAAAACCTTTTTAGTTAATAGAACACAGTACGTTGTCCTCGGCAGCGAAAGTTCATCAGAGGTGAGGCTATCATCAGAAGTGTCCCAGGGAAGCATGATAGGACCGCTCTTATTTTCTACATACATAAATGACCTGACGGAGAGGGTGAGCAGCAGTTTACGGGTGATTGATGAAGATGATATGGTGTACGGAGAGTGTCGTCGTTGAATGATAGTAGGAGTAGATAAGATGACAGACAGAATTTCTGCGATGAATGGCGGCTTGCTCTAAATGTAGAAACATGTATGTCGCGTCACTAACAGGTTGCCGCTTGACACAGTTAAATCGATTATATGTCTAGGCGTAACGTTGCAAAGCGATATGAAATGGTAAGAGCACGACCTGTTGGTCGTCAGGAAGGCGAATGAATGGTAGGCTTCGGTGTATTGGGAGAGTTTGGGGGAAGTGTAGCAAAGCTGTAAGAGAGACCGCATATACACTACTGGCCCTTAAAATTGCTACACCAAGAAGAAATGCAGATGGTAAACGGGTACTCATTGGACAACTATATTATACTAGAACTGACATGTGATTACATTTTCACGCAATTTGGGAGCATAGATCCTGAGAAATCAGTACCCGGAACAACCACCTCTGGCCGTAATAACGGCCTTGATACGCCTAGGCATTGAGTCAAACAGAGCTTGGATGGCGTGTACAGGTACAGCTGCCCATGCAGCTTCAACACGATGCCACAGTCCATCAAGAGTTTTTTTGTTCGTTATTGATCGTTGTGTTTGGTCGTTGCGGACGTCGCAAGACATTCTGTTCAAGTTCGGTGGTTGATCCTTCCACTCAGTTTATTTATTACAGAGGCCAACCGGCTCTCTGACAGAACACGCTGAGTTACCGTGCCGGCTCGAGAGTAGTGACTGGCGTATTGTAACGAGCCAGTTCCTCGGCCACCATTGACCAGACCTTTTCAATTGGTGAGAGATCTGGAGAATGTGCTGGCCAGGGCAGCAGTCGAACATTTTCTGTATCCAGAAAGGTCCGTACAGGTCCTGCGACATGCGGTAGTGCTTATCGTGCTGAAATGTAGAGTTTCTCAGGGATCGAATGTAGGGTAGAGCCACGGGTAGTAACACATCTGAAATGTAACGTCCACTGTTCAAAGTGCCGTCAATGCGAATAAGAGGTGACCAAGACGTGTAACCAATGGCACCCCATACCATCTCGCCGGGTGATACGCCAGTATGGCGATGACGAATACACGATTGCAATGTGCGTTCACCGCGATGTCGCCAAACACGGATTCGACCATCATGATGCTGTAAACAGAACCTGGATTCATCCGAAAAAACGTCGTTTTGCTATTCGTGCACCCAGGTTCGTCGTTGAGTAAACCATCGCAGGCGCTTCTCTCTGTGATGCAGCGTCAAGGGTAAACGAAGCCATGGTCTCCGAGCTGATAGTCCATGCTGCTGCAGACGTCGTCGAAATGTTCGTGCAGATGGTTGTTGTCTTGCAAACGTCCCCATCTGTTGACTCAGGGATCGAGACGTGGCTGCACGATCCGTTACAGCCATGCGGATAAGATGCCTGTCATCTCGACTGCTAGTCATACGAGGCTTTTGGGATCCAGCACGGCGTTCCGTATTACCCTACTGAACCCACCGATTCCATATTCTGCTAACAGTCATTGGATCTCGACCAACGCGAGCAGCAATGTCGCGATACGATAAATCGCATTCGCGATAGGCTACAATCCGACTTTATCAAAGTCGGAACGTGATGGTACGCATTTCTGCTCCTTACACGAGGCATCACAACAACGTGTTACCAGGCAACGCCGGTCAACTGCTGTTTGTGTATGAGAAATCGGTTGGAAACTTTCCTCATGTCTGCACGTTGTACGTGTCGCCATTGACGCCAACCTTGTGTGAATGCTCTGAAACGCTAATCATTTGCATATCACAGCATCTTCTTCCTGTCGGTTAAATTTCGCATCTGTAGCACATCTTCGTGGTGTAGCAATTTTAATGGCCAGTAGTGTAGAACACTAGTGAGACCTATTCTCGGATACTGTTAGGGATTCCCATTTATCAGATGAGAGGGAGACATTGAAACAACTCATAGGCGTGTTGTTAGATTTGTTACCGGTATGTTCGATCAGCACGTTAGCATTACGGAGGTTCTATGTGAACTCAAATGGTAATTCCCTGGGCGCCAGACGACGCTCTTTCAGCGACGCACTATTGAGGAAATGTAGAGAACAGGCAGCTGAGGTCGACTGTAGAACCACTCTACTGTCGCTAACATACATTCAGCGTAAAGATCAGGAAGATAAGATGTGAGAAATTAGGGCAGGTACGTGGACTTTTAGACCTATGTATTTCTCTCGCTCTATTTGTGAGTGGAAATGACTAGCAGTGATAAGTGGTGCTCTCCACTACTGCGATCGCGCACGTAGCGGTGTACTGATTTGAAAAGATCGGCCGTCTTCGACCGATGTCGGTCGTCGGCGGAATCCACTAATATCGGTGCCACTGTGACCGCATCTCTAGGCTGTGTGATACGAGACGTCAAGAAACGATCGTCGCATAGATACGTATAAACACTTCGGTTTGCTGAACCTGTTTATGTTTGAAACTGCTGTCTGCGTATCTGTAGCTTCCGATATCTGGGTGAGAAGAAGAAATGTCACGCACAAAAATTTGTCTTTAACCACGAAGACAAAATTCACGTAGGACGCAGATACCAGTGTCAAAGCGTGCATTGTGCGATCTATTGCCGGAATCGTTTTGAAACGTGGATGGTAGAAGGAATTTCGCTATCTGGCCGTGCGCGCAGTAGGGAACAGTCGGAGGCAGGTGAATGAGTGTTACATTGTCTGTCTCCGGCGTTAACTTGGCGACGAGCGCCATTAGGCTAATGGCAGCGCTACACGATCGGCTGGCTAACCTCTCGGGATTTCCCGTCATCCATTAGTCCAGCGGTCATGTGGGAACGCTGGGCTGGACGCACTGCCGTTCCGAGCGAAATCCCACAACGTTTAACAAACACGACGCTTCTCTCGTGTTGCGTTCACAGACGCTACACATAATCAATGTCCTCATCTATTTTAAAACAGTTCTTCTCAAATTACTTCTTCTTAAATAACAGGCATTAAATTATGGTGACTAACGAAAGTTTGTTTCCTGATACGGGTTCTAACCCGCACTTCCAGTTTTCTGCACATCACTGTCTCATTAGAAGACATTTCCTAAGAGTTTTGCCAATAAAACGCAACCATGCAATCGGAAGCAATCAACATGTTCTCCCAACCACTTTAAAAAAAAAAAGTTCAAATGTGTGTGAAACCTTATGGGACTTAACTGCTAAGGTTATCAGTCCCTAAGCTTACACACTACTTAACCTAAATTATCCTAAGGACAAACACACACACCCATGCCCGAGGGAGGACTCGAACCTCCGCCGGGACCAGCCGCACAGTCCATGACTGCAGCACCTGGGACCGCTCGGCTAATCCCGCGCGACCCACTTTTTAAACATCCTCACAGTTGCACAGGGACTTCCATTAGAAGAAAGTAATTTGGTACATCTAACATGATCTTGTCTGTTCTGTGTCTGCTTTGTCATGTGCATTACTCTTTTATTAAAGGTACTGTTAATGTTGAAGACTAATTCAATCGCCGGCCGCGGTGGTCTCGTGGTTCTAGGCGCGCAGTCCGGAACCGCGCGACTGCTACGGTCGCAGGTTCGAATCCTGCCTCGGGCATGGATGTGTGTGATGTCCTTAGGTTAGTTAGATTTAAGTAGTTCTAAGTTCTAGGGGACTGATAACCACAGCTGTTAAGTCCCATAGTGCTCAGAGCCATTTGAACTAATTCAGACTCACAGTATCTGAAAATACTTCCAACTTTATCTGAAAATTTTCCCAGATATGGTAGGCATGTGTGTTTATTTACGTCATCTTCCTCAACGCTGCCAGCTGGCGGTTGGTATTTATCTCCATTTCGCTGTACTGTCATTTGGGGAGAGTCGCTCTTTGATTGTATACTGGGTGGTTATAATTAAATTTGCACTGCCTGCGGGGGTCCCCTTGAAAAGCGAATGATCGTAGGACAATGAAATATTGCGGAAATATGTGTAAGGACTAGTGGAAGATAAAAAAATGAACATAGCCATTGAAAGAAACACATTTTTTCATTTGCACACGAGGAGGCAACATTTGTTAACTGCGTATCTTGACCACGTTCCACGTTGCTCAGTGTAACAAACGTCTGCATCAACGACAGCCCGGAACCGTACTAGAGATTGCTCAGTTGCTGTCCGAAACGGGTCACGTGACGATTTTCGCACATTGCGCCCAGCATTCAAAGCTATCTTATTAATTAACTTCATTTCTTGGCTGAACGCTTCTAGATTTAAAGGGAATTGCTTTGTGCCAGACTTGTGCAAATAAAGTATCAAGATTATGGATGAAAGAAGCTAGTAATGTTACGTGATTTGATGTAGCCGCAAATATAGAGCTTTATTTTCGTCATAAGTCACGGACCAACATCGATCAGTGTAAATAAATTAACTGTAAAATTTGTCTTTGCCGTTGTTGATTTCTTGGCGTGTTTTGGCCACTGTCTTCAGAACGTTATCAAGTAGATCGATAAAATGTTTCTTGAGAGTGTTACCGAACAAATCTTAAGTTTCCACATATAATTTGTGCCAACAACTTTATGAAATACTTTGTGTCAAACTGTTTTGTGTCCTTCCGAGGTAGGTAAGTGGCCGAAACACGTCAGGAAATTAAGAAAATATTTGAGGTTGAGAAAAGCCTACCGTTAAGTTATATAAATACAACTACGACCCCTGCATCGGTTTTCTGCATTGATGCAATATATTTCTAACGGTCAATATGGTCCATAAAGCAGCCGATTAGAAATCTTGAAACCTTCGAATTACAATGCTTTTCTTGTGTAATCGCACATAATAAGAACCACAAACATTTCAACATTTTGGAGCTACCTTAGAAGAGATCACTGAACAGTCTTCTAAGTATGTCTCACATCTGTAGGAGAACCCACTGCAAGACAAGTACTGATTATTGAATTCGGGTTTTGGTCGTTCATTCTTTTTAGCAAAGGATTTAAATATATCGCAATACAGTTTGTACTGTATAGTAACACAAATACCTTAATCGTCTAAGGGCCATTTCGTGTAAGGAGTCACCTTGGGCGCAAAAGGTAAAGGCGATCTTTGCTCGAGCAGCAGTTGTACATTATATTAAACGTTACGGCCTGTTAACGTTAATAAGCTCCCAGCTTATCCGTCAAGCCACGAGTCGACTGGAGGGAATTACAAGCAAAAAATTAAGCTTCCAGGTTCCCCAAGGAATTTAGTAGACGGAAGTTTCAAGAACATTAATGCAGACCAGTAATAAACTTTGTTTTGCTTTTATCAGGACTGCGAGGGAAAGGGGAAGCAGTGCCCGGCATCTCATTTAACTTTTTCAGTTTCAACTTTGATTCTCAGCAGCACCGTGTTCAGCGCCTGGCAGCAGCAGCCAAGCCTCGGCTGGTCCGCGTCTTGAAATCTGCACAACGCTGACGCTTTCTCTGCGAGAGACTCAGCATAGGTCAGGGCCGGTTTAAGATGTCACCGTATACCTTACAAGTCAGTGATGAACTACAGGGTCCCTATTCAGTTGCGTGCATTCATTTTTTAAGTGAATTATTTCACATCCATACAACAGGAGGAAGACAATGTAATTAATTTTAGCGACATATTGCAAAGCTGAAGAATAGCAAAGCATGTGGTGAAGACCGAATAGTTGTTGCGGTCCTTAAATGAGCTGGACCAGAAACCTTAAAGGAAACAAACGGAACAAATTATGGATGACTGGAGAAGTGCAGTGACAAATTCTGAGATACACTTGTTGTTTCTTTTGATTTCCATTAACTCGAGCCACTATAATAATGCAGAATATCGTATCAACAAATCCAGTGGATATAATTTGTAGTCTTTGTTGCCCAGGATGCAGGTCCATGGCTTCATATTAACCTCACTGAACAAAATATTAGTTAGTTGGTTGGTTGTTTGGTTTGAGGTATCATGCAAACAGAACTCAAGTTAAAACAATTCCCAAAAGGAGTCAGGGAAAGGAAAAGGGGGGGGAAACTAATGGGGAACCACTTGGAAAGAAAAAACGAAAGAAGCTAACCAGAAGGCGAAAATGTACATTAAAAGGAAAAGTAGTGGAAGTTATTAAAATAATATAGCAGGTGGGCGAGGCTGGCTGATCACAAGAATAAAAAAGGATGAGCCAGCCACTCTGCAACACATTAAAATCTCCAACCTAAAAGAGAAAGTGAGATGAACACACATAGGGACAAGAAGAACACCAAGGCAAGAAACAGCAAAGAAAGAGTGAGGAACAGTTAAAGTGGATAGAGGGTGGAGGCCTCGTAGAGAATACCAGACTCCCACCCTTAGATTGTGTGATAAAAAAAACCCTTACGAATAAATCGTAAAACGTCGCCAGCCATTGAGGCATTGTCGCCGAACACCACAGGCAGGGTGCTGGGAAGGTTAAAAGTCTGCCGCAGAGCGGCAGTCCAACAAGATGTGGACGACAGTCATGTGGGAGCCACAGCGACAGCGAAATGGGTCCCCGTGATGGAGGAAAAAAATGGTTCAAATGGTTCTGAGCACTATGGGACTTAACATCTTAGGTCATCAATCCCCTAGAACTTAGAACTACTTAAACCTAACTAACCTAAAGACATCACATACATCCATGCCCGAGGCAGGATTCGAACCTGCGACCGTAGCAGTCGCACGGTTCCGGACTGAGCGCCTAGAACCGCGAGACCACCGCGGCCGGCTGACGGAGGAGGTGGCCATGTTTTAGCCAAGTGTGGCGATGACCGCCGCACATCCTCTGTCTCCATGATAACACGTAGTTTGTTTGGTGTACTAAGGGTGCGCCATTCAGTATCCCATATCGCGAAAACTTTGCGGTGGAAGACCGATCGAAGATCAGTGTCTGCCAGGCCAATCTCCAGAGTTGATTTACTGATAGCCTGTTTGGCCAGGCGGTCATCAAGTTCATTGCCCTGGATACCGACATGTCCTGGAGTCCAAATGAAGGTCAATGGACGTCCACTGTTAACGAGGGCATATAGACACTCCTGGACAGTCAGTACCAAAGGATGCTGAAGGAAGCACTCTTAGAGAGATCGTGGCAAGCATCATTTGATACCGCCTGGATTCCATTAGGAAATCAGTCCACGAGGTTGTGTAGATACGTTGCATCCATGTTAAATCGCTCGCTGAGGTTCTGATCGCAAAATTCCACCAGCTACAGGCATCCTGGTGCCAGCGTTTCACCCACTGTTTCTACATATCGCACAGATTTTCTACGGCGTTCGAGTCAGATGATTTGGCAGGCCAGTCAAGATGTAATAGCATGGGAGAGTGTTCAGACAACCAGTTACATGATCTTAGAGCCCGAGAACGTTGCAGCTGTGGTCTTTGTTAACGATGGTCTCTTAAGGAGTGATTGACACCAAATGTCCACTGCATGCAGCTCCTGTCGCAATGTTGTCTCATTAGCACTTTTGGATGGATCTTCATTCACCACCTGCAGCAGTTGCTGTCGGCTCTGAAAGCGCCTTTGATTCACACCCTTTCGAACGAGTCTCCGTCTCAGTCTGGATCACAATTCTGAAGTTTCGTTTCCAGGCCACATGTGTTACATCACTGCTTTTAGAAAAATTTTACAGTCCGTCGCAAAATACCAACAAATTCAGAAACTTCACTCATCATATCACCATGGGCATGGCTGAACACGATTGCCTCTTTCTGCCACTTTGTCACGTCCATATATTTACCCAAGTTTACGTATAATGTATTCTTGAAACATAAATGTCTCACTGCCCGCTACAGCTGTATACTCATGTAGGGGTAATGCAAGCATGGTTGAGCAAGTTACTCGATTGCTGTGTCATCTGTAAAGCCTTAACGATGCATCTGAGTGTGTACACGGGGGTGGCTATTTGTCCGGTGAGTTTATGTGTGAGGCGATCTGTAAGCTGTATAAATGGAAGACAAAAACTTCGAATAACCTTAGTTTAACACTATTCTACATGCAAACAACATCGATGCACTTTTTTTAGAGGTGGAGCCGCTCCACGCCCACACCGGCATGATTGCCAACTCAGAAAGTCTACTGCCATCTCTGCATAAGGGTTAATTTCACTAGAGTGAGGTGTCGCAGGATGTGGGTACTGCGATGTTTGCGTACGTCTGGTTAAGGTTAACCAATAATACGCGCTCATCTGGACATAGACTGGGTCGAAGTCGAACGAAGGATAGCGGTTTGAAGGGCAGAGGAAAAAAAGTGCCAAGGCAAGAGCCAACTGAAAAGAATCTTTGCGATAGTTAGGTCGGGTGGTAAGAGCAGTAGCGGATGTCTTGTTGCCTCCGATAGGTCATGCAAGGGTAGGCTTTGTTAATATTGGATATCATGCATGTCGATACCTCTGACGTGGTGCGGTGCTGTTGCTCGGCGGCTGCCGTTGAGTGCCGATGCACTGACCAACTGATGTCTCCTGATGTCGCAGTGAGTCTTTGCTCCCACCTGCATCTTGGAGCAAAAACCCTACAGCAACATCTTTTTTTTTTTTAAAAAAAAATACGCACATCTATCGTCTGCTAATGCTCTGCCGAGACTCTCATTACAGCAACAGCCCACGTAGATGCTATTGTCTAATACACCCTCGCCCCTTTCAGATGGGGCTGAAGCTTTTGAGGTAGCTGACAGTGGCGTCATTCCCACGACGTCAGCAAGCCCTGCGGCAGAATTACGGCGCGTCTTATAGCTCAAACTAAGTATTGTTTGAATTTGAATCATGTTGATGCCTAATACACGGTCGAGTCACACTAATGTCACCACCACCTCCGTTCAAATGTGTGTGAAATCTTATGGGACTTAACTGCTAAGGTCATCAGTCCCTAAGATTACACACTACGTAACCTAAATTATCCTAAGAACAAACACACACACACCCATGCCCGAGGGAGGACTCGAACCTCCGCTGGGATGAGCCGCACGGTCCATGACTGCAGCGCCTCAGATCGTTCGGCTAGTCCCGCGTGGCTCCACCTACGTTCGAAGTCAACGAGCGATAACTACTCACAGACGGCAGGTGGTGGCACTGGCAGTGGAAGGTATATAAACCGTGTCGGCGAGACGAGGACAACAGTAATGTCGTTGTCGTAACGCCGAAACGGGACAGATTTCAAAAAATGGCTCTGAGCGGTATGGGACTTAACATCTGAGGTCATCAGTCCCCTAGAATTAGAACTACTTAAACCTAACTAACCTAAGGACATCACACACAGCTATGCCCAAGGCAGGATTCTACCTGCGACCGTAGCAGCAGCGTGGTTCCGGACTGAAGCGCTAGAACCGCTCGGCCACAACGGCCAGCCCCCGAGGCAGGATTCGAACCTGTGACCGTTGCAGCAGCGCGGTTCCGGAGTGAAGCGCCTAGAATCGCTCGGTCACAGCGGCCGGCAGGCAGCGATTTATCTGACCTGATCATGGGTTGTCGTGCCAAGAGTGGAAGCATTTGCGAAACAACTGATTTGTAAACTGTTTTCGTGCCGCCATGGTTAAAGTATACTGGGCAACGTAAAATGGCGCTATCGAAATCTGTTGCTAAGGCAACTGTGATGCACCACGGGCCACAGATAACAGCGGTGAATGACGGCTACGGAGATGTGTGCATGTGAATAGACGTTGTCTCCTCAACGACGGTTCAGAGAAAGTTGCTGTGTATGGGTCTCCACAGCAGGCGCTTGGTTCATGCACCCATACTGACTGCTGTTCATCTGGAATCTGCATGCCAATATCGCAACTGGACGTCCACTAAATGGCGACAGATGGCCTTTTCAGGAGAATCACGTTTTATGCTCCATCAGATAGATGACCGATGGCGTGTACGGCGTGGAACGTCTGGAAGGAAAGGTCCAGTCCGTGCGAGGGAGCGTTATGGTGTTGAGAGTGTTTTATTGATGTTCCCTGGGTGATCTCGCCCTTCAGGAAATCAGTGTACCAAAAAAAGTGTACATCTATCGTTCAGAACCTTGTCCACCCCTACATGCAGTCTGTATTTCCTCACCTCTACAGCATCTTCTAGCAAGACAATGCAACGTTTCACACAGCTCGAAGTATACATGGGTGGTTTGAAGAGCACCGCGATGAGTTTACTGTACATTCCCGGCCATCAAACTCTTCGAAATGAAATCCAATCGAGAATCTGTGAAACCACTTCGATCTAGCTCTTCGCTCTATGGCTCCTCAACCGAGAAACCTGGCGCAGCTTCTCACGGCACTGACGTCGGCTTGGCTCTACATCCCTACCATTACCTTCAAGAACTCTCTTTCTGCTCGTCTCGCAACGGTCCGCGCTGCAAAAGGTGGTTATTCAGTCCATTTATAGGCGGTTACATCAGTGTGACTGGACAGTGTAATACAGATAGTCCAGGGCTCGGTTCTAGGCGCTTCAGTCTGGAAACGCGCGACCGCTACGGTCGCAGGTTCGAATCCTGACTCGGGCATGGATGTGTTTGATGTCCTTAGTTTAGTTAGGTTTAGGTAGTTCTAAGTTTTAGGGGACTGATGACATCAGATGTTCCATCCCATAGTGGTCATTGCCATTTGAATCATTTTTTGATGTCCTTACGTTAGTTAGGTTTACGTAGCTCTAAGTCTAGGGGACTGATGACCTCCGATGGTAAGTCCCATAGTGCTTAGAGCCATTTGAACCAAATGAGCCGCGGGGGATTAGCCGAGCGGTCTACGGCGCTGCGGTCATGGACTGTGCGGCTGGCCCCGACGGAGGTTCGGGTCCTCCCTCAGGCATGGGTGTGTGTGTTTGTCCTTAGGATAATTTAGGTTAAGTAGTGTGTAAGCTTAGGGACTGATGACCTTAGCGGTTACGTTCCATAAGATTTCACAACATTTGAACTTTTTTTGAACCAAATGACACTGGGAGTACCTCAAAAATTGCCGGTTCTGGTAGCATACAAATAGCGTGTTTAATATTTTGACTCAACCGGGATGAAAGCGGTGCAAAGGGCTAAAACCATACAGCACAAAAATCATTAGAAAAATGTAAAAATAGAGATCTAATGGAATCTTATCAAGTTATACATACAACGATTCCATTTGATTAAAGTAATTTGGTTCTGTAATTAACTATCGTCTAGAGTAATGAATTGTGAAAATTACATGTTTTCATCGACGTTTTAATTAATTAGTAGCAACTAAAACATCGTATTTTAAGTGAAACTAGTTCTCAGAAGTGAGGCAATTTGACCCTCTGATTTGACTAATTTAATCTACTGAAACATTTCAGTTATTTGAAAAGACTTTTCTGTAACAAGTTTCGAAACTAAGCTGTGTTCTCTTATCAGGCTTTGGAGGATTAATGACCAAATCCATCCCCAGCTAAGTTAATTATGTCTCTTCGAATAAGAGGTGGTTCTGCCCTCTAATAAGCATTAGTATAGCTGCTAATAATTTCTAAAAGACAACCCGACTACGAAAACCTCAAGCACATAGACACAGCTGATGAAGTAAATGAAAGTAAAAGGATCAATATCAAAAGAAATGGATAATTTCAAGCAATTTTTTTGCAGTGGCCGGAAGTGCCCGTTATGTTACATCATGGACTGTGAGGTTTGTTCCGCGCCCGGGTTCCCGGGTTCGATTCCCGGCGGGGTCAGGGATTTTCTCTGCCTCGTGATGACTGGGTGTTGTGTGATGTCCTTAGGTTAGTTAGGTTTAAGGAGTTCGAAGTTCTAGGGGACTGATGACCATAGCTGTTAAGTCCCATAGTACTCAGAGCCATTTGAATCATTTTGTGAGGTTTGTTGCAATAGAATGTCGGAAATTAAGTGGACAGATAAGTAAATAAGATATGAAATTTGGAGATGCTTCACAGAATCTGTGAAGAAAACAACATACGGAAAACACTAATAAAAGGAAAGGACATCAGAGAATAACTTTCATGATACTAGAGGGTGTTATAGAGGGTAAAAATTGTAAAGAAGGAAAGAGATCGGAATGGGCCCAACTAATAATTGAAGACGTTGGATGCAACGGTTACTCTGATACAAAGAAGTTGGTACAAGAGAGGTATTCGTGGCGGACAGCACCGAAACAGTCAGAAGTCTGAGGGTCATAACAAAAGTTCTTATAGGTGAGTTCTTATAGCCACAGAAGTGTGAAAGACTGGGTGCGCTTATCGATTACTGCTTTTCCTGAAATTAACTGCAGTTGAATCGGAATAGGTTGATCCCCGGCAGTTGCAGTGGGCTGGCCACGGCAGCTTCGTGGGCCTGTTTTGTAAACGTCTCTCTGGCAACAACCCAGAGCTGTCACAGATCTGTAGGGCTGCAGCCGGTAGCGCATCACAGTTAAAAGCTGGAGACAGTGCTACGAGCTGTCAGCCGTCTCGACTTTAAATCAGCGTGACAGCGACTCAGTAAGAAGAATTCTCTTTCTTCTAACTACAGTTGCGCGTACTCTCATTTTCGTAACACTTGCATCGATACTTGACAGTGTGGTAATACCCATTTGTCGATCACTACCTGAGATTGGCTCAAATGGCTCTGAGCACTATGGGACTCAACTGCTGAGGTCATTAGTCCCCTAGAACTTAGAACTAGTTAAACCTAACTAACCTAAGGACATCACAAACATCCATGCCCGAGGCAGGATTCGAACCTGCGACCGTAGCGGTCTTGCGGTTCTAGACTGCAGCGCCTTCAACCGCACGGCCACTTCGGCCGGCCTACCTGAGATTAATTAACGCCTTATGTCTTATTTGTTACTGCAACCGACTGTGCCAGTATGGGAAGCTGAAATGATTGAATGAAGTACGGTCGCAAGACTAACGTTACTCGACAATTCATCTCAATCCGTTGCATGCAGTTCCCTCCACTGTATTTTTTTCAGAATGTTGTACGCCAATCTTTGTAGATACATTGGACAGCCCGCATCGCTAAATATTCGAGGAGATTTATTCTTGGTGTGGGCAAGGACATGTCCAAATATGATAGTTCCTTTCTGCTGTTCCGTCCCATTTCCATGTTGACCCATTATACTATGCTGATTCCACACAGCCACCCAGCACATACACTGATGAGCCAAAACAATATGACCACTGCCCACCGCGAGGCTGTATGCTGCCTATTGGCACTGACGGAACATGACGCGGTGAGAGAAGTATATTGGCGGAGCAGAGACGAATGGGGACTCACTCTAGAAGCGACAAGTAGCGCAAATGCGGAAATCCGTCGTCTTAAGTGACTTTGACAAAATCCAGGGTGTTGTGGTCCAGTGCCTTGGAGCGAGCATCTCGGAAATAGCGACGCTGGTCGGTTGTTCGCGTGCTACTGTCCTTAATATCTATGGACAGTGGTTGAAGAACGCTGAAACCACGAGTAGACGACAAAAAGATGTCCATATCTCATCACACAACACAGGGATCAGAGGCTTGCTCGCTGTCTAAAGCAGGACAGGTGGCGATATGTGCCAGATCTGACGACACAGTACAGTGCTGGCATAAGCAAAAATATTTTGGAACACCCCAATCAGCGCAGAGTATTGAACATCGTGTTCTGCAGCAGAGCACCCGTATTTGTTCCCAAGCTGATCCAACAACGTCGTCAATTATGATTACAGGTGGCTCGGAATAAGCGAGATTGGACCTTGGATCAATGGAATCGTGTCGCCTGGTGGGATGAATCCCTTTCATTACTAAACCAGCTCGATGGTCGTGTCCAGATACGCTGCCATTCCGGTGAACGTCTACTCGAAACATGCAGCGCGCCACGGACGCAGGCTGGTGGGACGAGTATTATGTTATGAGGGACATTCACCTGGGCTTCCATGGGATCTACAGGGCTAACCGGAGGCACCACGACAACTGCTGAGTACTGAATATTATTAGTGACCCCTTACGCTTGATGTCTTCCTCCACAGCGATGGTTTCTTCCAGACGGATAACTATCCGTTTCGCAAGGCCAGGATCATGTTGCAATGGTTGGAAGAGCATGATAGTGAACCCATTTTGGTCATCAACATCGGCTTATCTGAATCCGATGAAACCCAGTTAGGACGCTACCGCACGCCAGCTCCGCGCCCAAGAACTAACTCCTGCAAATTAAGGGAAGTATGTGATGTGTACATAGACATCTGATGCCATAAACCTTAGGAAATTTATCAAGTACTTGTCGAATCCATAGCACGCAGAATCGCTGCTGAGCCATTCCAGAAGTGGACCAACACGTTTTCAGTTTGGTGGTCATAACGTTTTGTATCATTAGTTTACGTGTCTCCACACTGCCTTGACTTCTGTCAGCGGTGGAGCGTCAGATGAGCGCCTGGTACCATTTCTACACCAGCACAGCTCTCCAGAGCGATCTTTGTGCTTTTTTAAGGGGGTGGCTAATATTTGGTCAAGTGAGCTCAGAGAATAGTCCAAAACTGATCGATGCGTTTTATTATGGACAGACAACAGCGAATTTTTCCTTCCTGTGTGTACAGAGCTACCAAGGCAATTGTAGTGTCTTGACTAATGATAATTATGTTGCTAGATTACTGTTCAAAAATCAAGTTTCATTTCATTTGTTACTGCTTAAATTAGGGAACTGAAATTTAGTATTATTCCGAGGGACAGTCAAAACGTAATGCCTCTTTTTCTTTTATTAGCCAAGAATTCAAATGCAGCTACACAGATGGAGCACTACTACACTGACAAATAATTTTTGGGTTTTCAAAATAATTTCCTGCCATTTCCACAGTTTCAGCCTATCTTTTAACAAGGGCATGTATTCCAGTATGAAAAAATGCACTGCCCTGCTTCCGAAGACATTGACACACGGCAATTTTCTCGGCCTTCTCATCTTCAAAATGAATCTCACGATGAGCTTCTTTAAGTTGATGCATGTTAAGCCTGCATTTTTCCATAAGCGAATAAACATTGGTGTACTTTATAATTTCTTTGTTTATTGTTAATCCGTATGTTCCTCTTTCAGTTTAATTCTAACCTATAGTTTTCCTGATTCTTTTCGTTCTCTCTTCTGGATGTATTCAGTGTTTCAGCCCCGCAAAGACAGTCTGATTTGACGACTGTTTGTACTGTATCAGTTTTGTTTATACTGAAATGAACGTTCCTTGTAATTATCTTTCATTAGACTGAAGGCGTTTCCTTTTTCTGGCAACGAATAGTCCTGTACTTAATTTTAATATTTTCGGTGCTAGGTTGTTACTAGAAATTTTCTTTGCATTTTCATATCGTATTTGAAGACCAGTTCTATCTACTGTTTTTTTTTAAGAATTTTTATTTGTGGCTACGAAGTTTTTCACGACGAAGTCATTGCATAAAAAGTTCTCGGTTTATTTGCTGCGTGAAATTCGGATGTTATGCGATTTTATCCGAATGTGACGCGGCAGTTAAACAGCGAACGTTATTTTTGCAATTTCCACTTGTTTTTGTGCTGTTTGATTGTCCTGGCATAGAATCGCCGTGTCGTCTGCAAAAGTTCAGCAGTCTGTCCTAAGATTGGTTCTTTCTAATTCGATTAGTTCGTGAATTTCTATTTTCGCCATTCCTTGACTGATGTTCCTAAAACATAGTTGAAAAATAATGGAGGAAGTCAATCACCTTGTCATACTTCCGTTTCACGTGCAAAATGTTCAGAGATTCCTGCCCTGATTTTCAGTTAGATTTTGTGGCATTTAGTGTTTCACTAATAACTGCAACGGTTTTGAGGCCCAGACTTTGCTTCTGGACGAGGATATGGTCGAGTTTAATGACGTCACATTTCGAAGAGTGGAAGAAAGACTCTGCCAAGTCGAATTTTTGCCTCCTGAAGCGGAAAGTGTCCAGTGAGATTCAGCACAAGCAGAAGGGAGGAGAAGCCATATTGGATTAATTCATATGTATCTGAACCCCGTTTTTCCATTATAACATACTTGCTATGACTATGAGCTGTTTCAAAACACCGCCACGTTGAGGATCTTTCGAAAACGCATTGTCATTAATACTATTCCTTACATTAAAATGACAGGTAATTGCTTATGATTGGTTAAAGGCTTCACATATTGGATGGTTTTCGACTATATCTTGCATACTATAACAGAAAGTCGTTCCAATGTTATGGCGCAGTGATGATTTATCAAAAGCGCCTCGCTTTTGGTACAATATTTTATAATTAAATTTCAAATAGTGACATCTAAGTTTACCGCCTTTAGACTTTTGTACAAGTAGCTTATATTATAACTAACATCATGCTGTCATATTTCACCTGTAGCGTAGCAGTAAAATTCGCCAACCATGAAGCAAAAGGTAGCAGTTTCATGTCTGATCACTGGTATATAATTTTTTTTCACCTTATGTTTTCCAAAGTATCCTTGGATTTAATTATTAATATAACACAAGTATGATCTGAAATACTCGATGTGGAAGCGTGCTGGGCCCATGACCCAGACCTCCGTGGATCGAAACGACGCTCTGCCAGTAATGAACCGTAATTTATTTTCAAAGAATATTCTTAAGAATTTATTTTATTTACTAGCGATTCATCAAGAACAATAACACATTCAATCACGCTGTGTAAGCATGGAAGTAGTTGCCAGGGAGTAACTGATGAAATCATAACCAAAATTCCTTTTAACAAATGGGAATTTTATTCACTTTAATAGTGCCTAAAAGCATTTTTTAAAAGAAACAGATTTAAAATTGTAATCAGAAAGCACCATGTAAATATAAAGTTACAATTTATTCAGAGGTAGAAAGAAACAAGTTTTGACTGTATGAGCTTTCGGGCAGAGAACCTTGCCGCACCCTTTTGACACGGCCGTATTTACGACCGCTCGCAACAGCCTCTGAAAGACTACACTGATGCAAATCTGCAACACACCAGATAACTTTAAACGAAGAGTTTTAACAATTTACACAAGCACGCAAACTATGCACCCCCCGTAGGAGGGATGGAAATGGTACAAAACACTAACAATTAAAATATTAACCTTGCCACCGAAGGTACAACTTGATTTTAACTTCTAAGAAAAGTCTTACGGTGAAAGGGTGGCAACTTTGTATACTAAAACGATCATTTAAATAAAAGCCCATGAATTGCAATCTTATGTAAAATTCTACAAGGTTGGCCAAACAATAGTGAAGATGATCTACAGTACACAGATACCGCCTCTCAAGCAATTTCTGGTGAACTGCAGCCACATTTTCTGGTGCTTGGGAACATTTTGGACTGTTTTTTGAATTGTTCCAATTAGATCCTGTCTGACACCATTTTCGGAATAAGCGTTGCTTGACACTCTTTGCTGGCACTTTAACATCATTAAACTTCTCGGCAAACAACTGAGCACACCGTTTCCACGATTTTGTTGTCAAGTAACTTTCCACAACGAACACCCGATGCTCCACTGTCAGCACCATTGTCCCCTTTGCACTGCTCCACTCACACTGATACAGCTCGCACTACGCTCTGAACCGATGTGGATCACGTGACAGGTGTAGGGGTGCTTTGTGCGTCACGGGGTGTGATTATATGCATACATTCAGGCCCAATCATATCCACTCGTCTGGTACACTTTTATTTGCTCCACCCTGTACTAAGCTGCGGCATAGACAGTAGGGGTTCAGCAGAGGGTACAACTTGCTGAGCAGACGTTTGGACCATTACCAGAATCTAGTCTGCTTTTTCCAACACATAATACTGTCTGCAAAATATGCTGTCAATGAGGGTGTTCTTTCCAAACCCAAGCAATATTTCGTTTCTGTGGTGATCATATATAGGTAGGGGTGTAAATGTGGAAACCCAGTTTGTTTTTGCTGTATAAAAAAAATGTTTACTTATCTTTCAACTTCAAAAATTAGCCAAAGCTACTTCATAATGTTTTAGCAATGAATGTAATATTATGAAACACAAAAACAAAATATGTTAAAAATTAAAAAACATTTTCTGTTTGCACAACAACTCGTTAATTTTTCAAGAAGTGCGGGTAACGTGAAAACGCCTTAAAATTGTGGGAAAATGACTACTTAAAACGAAAACTATTAAAAACGTTAGAAACTATATTATTTTATATTAAATTTAAATTAGACAAAAGTATTTTTAAACGCAACTGTAATAGAAAAATGCTTCATAAGCGAAGTTCACTTGCAAAAAATCTCAAATGTAAATATCTTCTTCATTTCCGGCACACAAAGTGACTCCACTCCTCACACACTACACACTTAATCCACAATTCTCCCCGAACGTCTTTGGAAAATGCGCCTCCACAAAAAATAATACAAATGGCATCTTCTTCAGTAGGTTTTTCTTCTCCAACTGGGAGATCCAAATCTGACTCGCCTGAAGAGACAGTTGGCGCAATGGGCTCTTCATCTCAATCCTCAGACAACTTAAGCCGTTTTTGCATGGTTTTCTATAAGGAGCTTCACTTTTTTCTTGCTTTTGGCAGGTGCCTTAGGAAGCTTCTGTTTACCCTTCACTAAGGAGTCTTCAAGGCGTGTTTTTTAAGGCGAAGATGTCAAAACAGCTGATGAACCTGGCTTACGATCTCAGTTGGAAACCTTCCTCTTTAGTGGAGGAATTGGCGTGATATCTTGTGGAGACACACACATGTTTGATGAGATATTTGACAACGATGTTGACCTTCTGCTTTCTCTTTGGCCATCTTCACTTGGGCTGTCAGTTGTCACAGGTCTGAATGCGTTCTGAGTGTCTTCTTGTCTGAGGTCATTACTTCTACCTGGAGATGCTGGATTCTCGTAAGTTCCTCTCAGACTTCTGGCCTCATCTAAAGCCGACTTGGCAGCGATAAAGTCGATTTCTGCTAAAACAGTCCTGTCACATGGGAAAATTCCAGTCTCCAAAAATCCTTTTGCAGTAATAGAGCCAGTCTGGCACTTTATGTAGGCTTTCCCAAACAACTCAGATTTGTCATATGGTCCTAAGGGCCGGCTGCTGTCTCGCTACCATTGGCGAACATAGTCAGCGTAATAGGTTTTTAAAGCGCCCATAAAGTTCTTATCAAGTGGCTGAGTTTTATGAGGGGTGTGTGGCGGGATGCTCACGATTGTAACATGGTTCTCCCTTGCACGTTCTATAGCTTGAAGGTTTCTGGCATGACTGTTATGCCCATTAAGAGTTAACAACACAGGAGATTCTTTTGAGGGATGTGCCTTAGAAACGAAGAGGTCAAACCACTCACAGAAGAACTCAGTTTGAATCCAGCCTGAAGGATGGCATTTACCAATTGTTCCAGGTGGTACTCCTTTCAGTAGAGTATCAGTCCAGTTCTTCCTGGGGAAGAAAGTACTACCAGCACTCATACAGCATATGACAGTCACCAGAGATCCTCGCTCTGCTGATGTGAGTGTACCTACCTGACGTTTACCTTTCAGTCCAATTACATGTGGGATGCTGCTCTGGACGACAGAGAACCCAGTCTCGTCCACATTGTACACACGATCAGCACTACAGAAGTGTTTACTGTACTCAGCTTCCAAAATGTCAAAGAAACTTGTCTACAGCTTGTTTGTTGAACCCGTTTGCTCTCGAGAATGAGGTCCCCATAGGTTTGTGGACTGTGTGTTTATTCCTGTGTCGTCTAAGAAAAAGGTCAAACCGAGCTCTACCTGCAGCATTTGAAGTAAAAGGATGATTAATATTATTTCTTTCCGCTAGCTGGTATGCCATTCTCTTGACATCTAATCTGTTATGGCCACAGAAGCGATTATCCATTTCAATGAGATACTGTAACAACTGTTTCTCAATAGCATCAGGTAGTACAGGCTTACGTCCAAGTCTCAAAGGAACACATTCTTCAGGTGACATATCACTATGCACAAACCTTTAAAGTGTCGTCTGAAGTACACTGAAAGCTTTTACTGCTCTTCTTAACCCCATCTGCTTTTCGCTTAAGGCTGTTGTTGTTGTGGTCTTCAGTCCTGAGACTGGTTTGATGCAGCTCTCCATGCTACTCTATCCTGTGCAAGCTTTTTCATCTCCCAGTACCTACTGCAACCTACATCCTTCTGAATCTGCTTAGTGTATTCATCTCTTGGTCTCCCTCTACGATTTTTACCCTCCACGCTGCCCTCCAATACTAAATTGGTGATCCCTTGATGCCTCAGAACATGTCCTACCAACCGATCCCTTCTTCTGGTCAAGTTGTGCCACAAACTTCTCTTCTCCCCAATCCTATTCAATACTTCCTCATTAGTTATGTGATCTACCCATCTAATCTTCAGCATTCTTCTGTAGCACCACATTTCGAAAGCTTCTATTCTCTTCTTGTCCAAACTATTTATCGTCCATGTTTCACTTCCATACATGGCTATACTCCATACGAATACTTTCAGAAATGACTTCCTGACACTTAAATCTATACTGGATGTTAACAAATTTCTCTTCTTCAGAAACGCTTTCCTTGCCATTGCCAGCCTACATTTTATATCCTCTCTACTTCGACCATCATCAGTTATTTTGCTCCCCAAATAGCAAAACTCCTTTACTACTTTAAGTGCCTCATTTCCTAATCTAATTCCCTCAGCATCACCCGACTTAATTAGACTACATTCCATTATCCTTGTTTTGCTTTTGTTGATGTTCATCTTATATCCTCCTTTCAAGACACTGTCCATTCCATTCAACTGCTCTTCCAAGTCCTTTCCAGTCTCTGACAGAATTACAATGTCATCGGCGAACCTCAAAGTTTTTATTTCTTCTCCATGAATTTTAATACCTACTCCGAATTTTTCTTTTGTTTCCTTTACTGCTTGCTCAATATACAGATTGAACAACATCGGGGAGAGGCTACAACCCTGTCTTACTCCCTTCCCAACCACTGCTTCCCTTTCATGTCCCTCGACTCTTATAGCTGCCATCTGGTTTCTGTACAAATTGTAAATAGCCTTTCGCTCCCTGTATTTTACCCCTGCCACCTTTAGAATTTGAAAGAGGCTTAAGGCTATTATAGTCTTAATCATGTTTTCAGCATCCCATTTCTTCACAATAGCTTTTGGTTTCCGATCAGTTAGCTTTCGTGGCATCTAGAAACAGACGCAAAACGTTTCCCCAATGCCATCGTATGTATGCTTTCGGTAGATTACATAAAGCAACTATCCATTTAAGGTTGACAAAGGACTGCTAAAACCTTCTATGCACCTCCCTTTATAAGCCATCAGGCGTAAAGAAAGATAACTACAAAGTATGTAGATAAATATGATACCACAACTTACCTCGAAAAAGGTTTAGAAAATGCTCGAACGTAAATTGCATCACTGTCACAGCCTCTGTTGCTCAACTGACAGCTAACCCTCTACCGTGACAAATACGCACTATTGCAACAATTTCTGGCTGCCCTGCTAGAGTGCAGCACTATGCAGGCCAGATACTAGACGTTTCCACATTACCCACACGCTTCCACATTTGCACCTCTACCTCTAGTAATTAGGAGAAATAGATACCGCCTTTCTGCGACACATGGGTGCTTCGTCTTTCCCTGGGGATATCATGACAGCGTAACAACGCAGTATTTTTCTCTTTAACTCGTTTCCTTCCACCTGCGAGCTTCTGATACGGACTCCAGGGCGCTAACTCGCCGCGTTGTCCCTTGGTTCCCTCTGCTACCCTGGCATCAATAGTAACGAAAAGTGGTCAACAAAGAAGCGTAATCAAATCTCCGCCTTACTGACTAAAATGGTTTTCTTCACGATAACACCAAAATTACAGTCGACGTTACCAGAACGAATTTTCACTTTGCAGCGTAGCGTGCGCTTATTTGCAGCTTTCTGGCGGATTAAATCCGTACTCTGGGAGAGGACTCGAACCTGGGACGCGTGTCATTCGCGGGAAATTGCTCTGCCGGCTGAGCTATCCAATCACGACTTACGACCCCCCTTACATTTGTAAGGTCTGGAATGTAGGAGATAAGGTTTGCCGGAAGCAGACCAGTGAGCATGAATCGTGCTTCGACCGGCGTTAAAAGAAAAAGAGAAAGTCGGTAGAGAACTTGCCCGTAGAGGTACCGGGTTCGAATCCTGGCCCATCATACAGTTTGAAACCACGAAGTTTCTTAAGAGACCTTATATTTTAATGAACCTACTTATAAACTAACGTATTAAAAGTTAAATTAAAATTGAACTTTGTCATTTTGAAAAGACTGAAGGAGCGATCTGTTTTACTTGCTAAAAACATTCAACAGCCAGGATCAAATAAATGTTTTTATCTCGTAAAAATTAAAAAGTGAATTTAAAAATTATTAATAACGGCTGTTAGATCACGAAGCAATAACTTATTGCAGCAAAAACTAGCTATTTAGAATTCGTGCTACATTTTACAACTTGTTTTATTGTATACAGAAGTGATTATTGTACACACATTCTCTTCTGTTTCAAGGCGGGCGTCAGGGGCTATCAAAAGGTTTCCATTTGAGGGCGTTGCTAATGTGTATATGCATCGTAGTGCGACTCCGATGCTGGTATGTAAGCACTGACGTCTAGGCAAAGAATTAGTGTGGCATTCGTGTCTTTCCGACATGCGTGCTGTAAATGCGGAAAGATAAATTTTGGCGACGTTATTACCAAATGCGTCGAAACGGAACCTAAGTGCGATTAGTCTTTTCTTGGCTGCCGAAGAGCGAACGCAGGGTAGACATCCATTGGAGAATGGAAAATGGGTATGACGCAGCATGTCTATCGAAAACCACTGTTGTGGAATAGTGCGCAAAGGAGTGCTACTGCTCCATTATAACGCACAAAACCATTCTGCAAATGTCGTAAAGCAGGCCGGCCGAAGTGGCCGTGCGGTTAAAGGCGCTGCAGTCTGGAACCGCAAGACCGCTACGGTCGCAGGTTCGAATCCTGCCTTGGGCATGGATGTTTGTGATGTCCCTAGGTTAGTTAGGTTTAACTAGTTCTAAGTTCTAGGGGACTAATGACCTCAGAAGTTGAGTCCCATAGTGCTCAGAGCCATTTTTTTGTCGTAAAGCAGAAGTTGCATCAACTCAAGTGGGAGACACCCGAGAACCCGCCCTATAGTCCTGATCTCTACCCATGTGATCATCATGCCTTCGGTCCCTTAAAAAAAACACTGAAGGATCGACGATTCCTGTCTGATGATGATGTGCAACAGGCACACGGAGCTTCTCACGCAGCAGGAGACGGTGTTTTACCAAACGGGCATCTTCAATCTAGTGCGTCGGTTGGATGCTTGCCTCAACGCTCATTCCTTTTCTTCCTGGCTGGCATACCGAGATTCTGGACTGTATGGCCATCGAACGGAAACCTTTGATCGCCCCTTCTGTCTAAGATAACGATTCTTTCACTGTGCATGGAAATTTTAAATCTTCTGTAGTAAAGCTGTATTTCCTCTTTTCTCTCCAGGTAAGCACATCACGCTTCCAGTACGTAGAACTGTCCGTTCAACCAAAAGGTAAGTTAGAGCTCAACAACGGTAATGAATTCTTTGTAATAATAAACAGGATTTGCTGTGGGTAGAAGGTACCACCTCGTTACGACCCAAATTAATAGTGAAACCCGCCTCGTACTCAATTCACAGCGTAATTGTGTTACCCTTTAATTAACTGGACACCCACCTTGTAGAGACATCATCTCTAGTAGATGGCGAGCAAATTGTGACGTACCGTGAAACGAGAGGGACTTTTCCTACTGAATGTGGTCTCAGCTTTACGGTTCACGCTGACACTTCACTTTTAATTACAAGCATTCGTCGTTTTTATTTCCATTAAATAGATGTGTTATTCGAAAAGATCTCATCGACTGATAAGGGTTTCTTCAGAAATTATACCATTAGAGTTTGTGTGCATTTATGTGTGTATTAAACCGGAGACCTAGAAACGACAGAGAGGCTTCGTCCCCCGGAGACTTCAGTGTTTCACAACAGACCCCCCCCCCCCCCCCCCCCCGTGAAGGTCTCATACTAGATGAGTGTAGCCCCAAATCTTTGATTGGTAGAGAAATAATGGTGTACGCGTACGTGGAGACAGTGTTTGCGGAGCAATCGCCGACATAGACCACTAGAGTTTACTAGGTGTATGTTGTCAATGTTTTTCTTATTATTTCTAGGCAGCTTTATCGAACATTAAGAAATTTTTACATCAAAACCCATTTCTTCTGCTAAATGTTACTTTAACTACGCAAAGCCAATGGCTTCACCATAGCAAAAAATTTATTTATTTATTGTTGTTATATCTATAGCACATAGTTTGATATGCACCGTAATGCCGCATCAGAGTCCATCACTGCATGATTTGTTCTTGTTTGCACAGGGAGAAAATATTTAACACAACTTTGCTGACTCCATCAGCAACTGATACAGCAACTGGGGACGCAGTTGAAAACTGTTCATAAACTTAAAGTTTCTTATCAGAAAGTTTCACTTCATTTGTGACATTCAACTTAAAATGTGAACTTTTACGGAGTATTAAAATTCTATCCTCAGAGATCGCCTGTCGCATCACTAAGATGTGCTACGTAATTTAATGAAATTAAATGCGGTTGCTGTAAACGAAGCACCTACCAAATTTAGGAATGCGGGACCATATTCATGTTTCATGCATTTCCTTCCATTCAAGAAACGACAGAGCGCGATGGTGTAGCGGTAATACCGAACCGAGGACTCGCGTTCTGGGAGGAAGACGTTTCAAATCCCTATTAGTTCATCTAGTATATTTAGGTTTTAGGGACTGCGTTTTCGGGTGTCTCCCTAAATCGCTTAAGACAAATGCCGTAACGGTTCATTTGTACCTCCGATTTCTTTTCTTAGCCATCACCAATCCGAGTTAGTGATTCAACTTTTATGTCTATCGAGCTTGTCGCTGACGGGGTGATAAACCGTAATCTTCCTTCCGTAATTCCTTTTAATCCAGGAACAGTAAAGGTTTTGTTCTTCTTCCGGAAGGACACTGTCCCTCCCTTTTCGTGCATCCGCACCAAAATGACTATGTATAAGAGTTGATAGCTTCCGCCAGTTATGTATATATGCACGACCAGACACAAGTCTATCAGGATTGCCGTACTCTAATTCTAATATAAAATTCGACACGTTACGTACAATAAAAATTATGGACACCATTTAGTCATTTGCTTTTACAACAGGGCTATTAAGTCAACTGAAATGAAGAAGAATATGACTCAGATTTTACCATCAATCAGTACTCATGAACTGAGCGAAAAGGGGAGGGGGGATTGTAAGTGATATCATACATAAGTTAATTATTTATAGCAAAGATTATTTTGTTTGATTAATACTCTGTCTGGCATCTGTTGGAGTCACCCAGATTTTTTTTTTTTTTTGTGACTAATCAGTATTGTGACCGATGTGATGCGACTGGTGACGAATTCCTCCCTTGAACCAACCTCTTCATCTCAAGGTAGCTCTTGCTATCTACGTCCTCCGTTATTTGCTACATGTACTTCCGTCTTCCCCTAGACTTTTTACCCCCTACAGCTCCCTCCACTACCAAAGAAGTTATTTCCTGATGTCTCAACACATGCCCTGTCACCCTGTCCGTTCTTCTTCTCATCGCTGCATTTTCTTTTCCATCGTCAATTCTGCGGAGAAACTCCTCATATCTCGTCTTATCAGTCCACCTAATTTTCAACATCCGTCTATAATACTACATCTCATACGCGGCCACGGTCTTCTTCTCTCGTTACAAGACTATGGAACCTTTAATCGATGTGACGAGTTTCTAGGGATGTTTGACGACTGGTTTCAGCCATTTATCGCCGAGCATACAACCACGCTAAATCTGGTCTCTCCGTAGTACATCTACATCTACATACATACTCTGCAATCCACCATACGGTGCGTGGCGGAGGGTACCTAGTACCACAACTAGCATCTTCTCTCCCTGTTCCACTCTCAAACAGAACGAGGGAAAAATGACTGCCTATATGCCTCTGTACGAGTCCTAATCTCTCTTATCTTATCTTTGTGGTCTTTCCGCGAAATATAAGTTGGCGGCAGTAAAATTGTACTGCAGTCAGCCTCAAATGCTGGTTCCCTAAATTTCCTCAGTAGCGATTCACGAAAAGAAAGCCTCCTTTTCTCTAGAGACTCCCACCCGAGCTCCTGAAGTATTTCCATAACACTCACGTGATGATCAAACCTACCAGTAACAAATCCAGCAGCTCGCCTCTGAATTGCTTCCATGTCCTTCCTCAATCCGACCTGGTAGGGATCCCAACCGCTCGAGCAGTACTCAAGAATAGGTCGTATTAGTGTTTTATAAGCGGTCTCCTTTACATATGAACCACATCTTCCCAAAACTCTACCAATGTACCGAAGACGACTATCCGCCTTCCCCACAACTGCCATTACATGCTTGTCCCACTTCATATCGCTCTGCAATGTTACGCCCAAATATTTAATCGACGTGACTGTGTCAATAACAATTTGTCCATTATATTTGGACTGTTGAGCTCCGTGGCCGTGGATAATGATATTTCATTGTAAAAATACAGCAACCAGCCACTTTTTAATGCGTTTTTTTTTAATGGCAATATGCATTTCGGGTTTGCACCCATCTTCAGCTGGCAAATTACATGGATCTTCAGTTACTACAGTAGTACAATCTCGACAGCAGTTTGGATGCTGCAGCAGGCCTGTGCAAAAGCAACGATTCCAATCATTTACTTCAATGCACTACTAATGGAGTATTCAAACATTACGGGATTCTTTTTCCTATTCATCTACATTAATTTACATTTATCTATATTTAGAGTTAGCTGCCATTCTTTACACCAATCACAAATTCTGTCCAAGTCATCTTGTATCCTCCTACAGTCACTCAACGATGACACCTTCCCGTACACCACAGCATCATCAGCAAACAGCCGCACATTGCTATCCAACCTATCCCAAAGATAATTTACGTAGATAGAAACAGCATCGGACCTACCACCCTCCCCTGGGAACCTCCAGATGATACCCTCACCTCCGATGAACACTCACCATCGTGGACAACGTACTGGTTTCTATTACTTAAGAAGTCTTCGAGCCATTCACATATATGGGAACCAATCCCATATGCTCGTACCTTAGTTTGGAGTCTGCAGTGGGGCATCGAGTCAAACGCTTTCCGGAAGTCAAGGGGTATGGCATCCGTCTGATGCCCTTCATCCATGGTTCGCAAGATATAATGTGAAAAAAGGGCGAGTTGCGTTTCGCAGGAGCGATACTTTCTAAAGCCGTGCTGATGCATGGACAGCAACTTCTCTGTCTCAAGGAAATTCATTATATTCGAACTGAGAATATGTTCGAGAATCCTGCAACAAACCGATGTTAAGGATATTGGTCTGTAATTTTGAGGATCCGTCCTTCTTCCCTTTTTATATACAGGCGTCACCTGCGCTTTTTTCCAGTCGCTCGGAACTTTACGTTGGGCAAGAGATTCGCGATAAATGCCAGCTAAGTAAGGAGCCAATGCAGTAGAGTACTCTCTGTAAAACCGAATTGGAATCCCATCAGGACCTGGCGATTTATTTATTTTCAACCCATTCAGCTGCTTCACAACCCCAGGGATGTCTATCACTATGTCCTCCATACGGGAATCTGCATGAGACTCAAACGGCGGTATGTTTGTACGATCCTCCTGCGTGAAAAATTTCTCAAATTGTGATGTGCGCACTGTAACACCTTCGGTACACACACCATCAGATTATTTGACTTGTCGCTCTAACGAAGTAGGCGAGTGTCAGCAATATGTCTCGTGGTCTTATCGTGGCGTATTTATCTTCTGCCGTTAGGTCAGACGATAGAAATGCCACTTGCACGCTTAGAGTAGCAGATTGACGGTGACCAACTTTAAACAGAACTTGATTAATTTTCACACACATTTATTAAAATAATAACAAGCATAAAAATAACTTAACTTGGTTCTGGGCGCTGTTTACAATTGACAATCTGAACTTCCTTTGGTCTTTGTACTTTAATATTATTCTCACATTTCTCTGATACTTGACAAAGTGTCTATACATTTATCTTCATGGCTATGTACAGGAATATGATAATCTTTCTAGGCGCAGACTGAAACTTGACTACAGACTAATGCAGACTGGTACAGACTAATCGGAGGTCTGTACACTCGTTATAATACCTCGAGCGTTCAGGTATCACTGCGCCAGTGTGATCCGCGAGGAGAAAAGGTTCTACGTTAGCAGCAATCTCATTGGCTGCGTTACATATTAATACGCGGATCAGCGGAAGCAGAATTTGGTCCGTCTCTAAGACAGCGCCATCTCGTAGTGCGGAGACGGACGAGCGCTGCGCCTGCACTGTTGTGCTTAGCGGGGCGCGCTCTATTGGGAAAGTTGTGTACGGGCTGACTACGAGGAACTATGTACACAACACAAACGCTAAATTTAAAATTTCAGCTTTCGTTTTGCTGTCTTCCATTGCGAGGCCAGACTGGTCAGTGAGTGACTGGATGGAAGCCTTCGACCCGCTTACCGATTTTACGTTTTCAGCAAGATCTTTTGCTAAGGTATGACGGTGGTAGTGGTTGTATGCATCGCGCATCGCTCTTTTTACAGCAGCACGAATCTCTACTAAGTTTTGCCTGTCCTCATTCTCCCGATCTTTCTTGTACCGCTAGTGCAACTGTCTTCGCTTCCTGACCATGCCCCGAATTGCGCTGTTAAACCACGGTGGGTCTTTTCCGTCTGTAACCCACTTTTTCGGCAGATAGTTGTCCAATGCGTGATTTACAATGTGTTTAAAATTTGCCCATAATTCTTCCACGTCCATCGTACCGGAAGTAAATGAAGTCCATTCATTTACTAAGGGGGATGCTAACAACTGCTTATCTGCTCTTTCTTAGTAAGAATGCTCTCCTAGCCTTCTTGACCGACTTTTTAACTTTCGTAACCATAGTCGTAATGACAACATCGTGATCGCTAATCCCTGTCTCAACACTGACACCGTCGATGAGGTCTGGTCTGTTCGTGGCTACCAGATCTGAAATATTTCCATTACGCGTTGGCTGTCGATTTAGCTGCTCAAGACAGTTTTTGGATAATGCGTTCAAAAGTAATTCACGCGACGGCTTGTCTGTACCACCTGTAATGTAGGGCGTCTACCACTTCACGGACTCAGCTTACGTCATTATTTGCTTGTCCCCTCATCCTTACGCCAAACAGCGAATATTTCTGGCACAATAACGACAGGAGACAAGTCCCTATCCGGCAAGAGAGTCACTGCGAGCGCGCCTTTGTCGCTCCCCCCCCCCCCCCCCCCCCACCACCACCCCCGCCCCTTGGCGTCGGACTCCCGGCGTCGCCTAAGCACAACTGCGGGCCAGACGCGCACAAAGAATCTCATTTTCCGGCCACTCGAGGTTTGCCCGGCGGCGGTAATAGCTGACGCTCTGCTCCCCGCCATATTGGCCGCGGTCGGTACGGAAAACACCCCTCCCTGCCCCTCCTTGCACGTCGTGCCCACAGTAGTTGTGGGGTGCGCGCCCTCTGCCCTGCGTGGGAGGGGCGGGCAAAACACTGCGCAGCTGTAATTACAGGAGCGGCGTTGCCCTCCGGCTGCGATTGCCCCGGCCTGTTGGGGTAGGTCAGCGGCTATGGCCACTCCAGAAACTGTCGCCCTACACATGGTTCCAGATTTAGTGTGATCCCAACCGGTCTCGGAATCTCGCGTAAGTCGTCACTCCTCCAGTTACTAATGTCTCTTCGCGTCGCCTCATGCCACGTCCGAGATCCACGTCATCCATCGGTCTGGTCGTAACAGTAGCTGCTCAAACAATGTGGAAAAGGAAATTCTAAGACAGTTTACCGCCTTCAATGTCCATCGGGTTTTATCGTTTTACGCACTCACACACTGCCGGTAAAATATGCAACAGCCTCAAGTACAAGGTCATTTGAAAGACAAGTTAAGTGACAGGTAGTTCTGAAGGTGCCAGGGGTAAAACACAAGGAGCGAAGGGCTATTTACAATTTGAACAAAAAGCAGATGGCAGTTATTAGAGTCGAGGGACATGAAGGGGAAGCAGTGGTTGGGAAGGGAGTGAGAAAGGGTTGTAGCCTCTCTCCGATGCTATTCAATCTGTATACTGAGCAAGCGGTAAAGGAAACGAAAGAAAAATTCGGAGTAGGTATTAAAATTCATGGAGAAGAAATAAAAACTTTGAGGTTCGCCGATGACATTGTAATCCTGTCAGAGACAGCAAAGGACTTGGAAGAGCAGCTGAACGGAATGGACAGTGTCTTGAAAGGAGGATATAAGATGAACATCAACAAAAGCAAAACGAGGATAATGGAATGCAGTCAAATTAAATCGGGTGATTCTGAGGGGATTAGATTAGGAAATGAGACACTTAAAGTAGTAAATGAGTTTTGCTATAAAACGTAGACTGGCAATGGCAAGGAAAGCGATTCTGAAGAAGAGAAATTGGTTAACATCGAGTATTGATTTAAGTGTCAGGAAGTCGTTTCTGAAAGTATTTGTATGTAGTGTAGCCATGCATGGAAGTGAAACATGGACGATAAATAGTTTAGACAAGAAGAGAATATAAGCTTTCGAAAGGTGGTGCTACAGAAGAATCTTGAAGATTAGATGGGTAGATCACATAAGTAATGAGGAGGTATTGAATAGAATTGGGGAGAAGAGGAGTTTGTGGCACAACTTGACTAGAAGAAGGGATCGGTTGGTAGGACATGTTCTGAGACATCGGGGGATCACCAATTTAGTACTGGAGGGAAGGGTGGAGGGTAAAAATCGTAGAGGGAGACCAAGAGATGAATCACTAAGCAGATTCAGAAGGATGAAGGCTGCAGTAGGTACTGGGAGATGAAGAAGCTTGCACAGGATAGAGTAGCATGGAGAGCTGCATCAAACCAGTCTCAGGACTGAAGACAACAACGACAACAGTTCATTGTAGGACTAAATGATAACAAATTTAGACCAAATGAAAAACGCACGTCACAGTAGGGGGTGCACAAATAGTTGCATCAATAGACAGTGTACCCTCCTCGGACGGCAATGCAGTCTTCTACTCTCGCATGCAAACAATCATACGGTGCCTAATAGCCTCCTGAGATACAGTCGTGCTCATAAATTAAGGATAATGCTGATACATGGTAAAACAACGCTCTGGTAGACGGTTTGCGGGTTTAAATCACCTCGGGGTATGACCATGCGGTGCATTTGACCGGCGGTCGTCGCACGGTGGCGCTGGCAGCAGTCCACATACACAGAGGTGTGTGGGTGCATGTCAGAGTACGCTGCAGCGAGTAAGTGTGCAGACGTTTTGAGACGTGCTAATGGTGACTGTGTGTTGAAAATGGCTCATAGAACACATATTGATGACGTTATGAGGGTTAGAATGCTAGAGCGACTGGAGGCTGGTGAAACACAGCAGCTCGTAGCACGGGCCCTCTGTGTGCCACAAAGTGTGATCTCACGATTATGGCAACGATTCCAGCAGACAGGAAACGTGTCCAGGCGCTACATTACGGGACGTCCACAGTGTACAACACCACAAGAAACCGATATCTCACCATCAGTGCCGGCAGACGGCCACGGAGTACTGCAGGTAGCCTTGCTCGGCACCTTACTGCAGCCACTGGAACAGTTGTCTCCAGACACACAGTCTACAGACGACTAAACAGACATGGTTTATTCGCCCGGTGGCCTGCAAGGTGCATTCCACTGACCCTTGGTCACAGGAGAGCCCATAAAGCCTGATGTCAAGAACACAGTACATGTTCACTAGAACAGTGGTCCCAGATTATGTTCACGGACGAGTCCAGGTATAGTCTGAACAGTGATTCTCGCCGGGTTTTCATCTGGCGTGAACCAGAAACCAGATACCAACCCCTTCATGTCCTTGAAAGGCACCTGTATGGAGGTCGTGGTTTTTTGGTGTGGGGTGAGATTATGAATGGTGCACGTACACCCCTGAATGTCTTTTACAGAGGAACTGTAACAGGTCAGGTGTATCGGGACGTCATTTTTGCACCAGTATGTCCGCCTTTTCACGGGTGCAGTGTGTCCCACCTTCCTCCTGATGGATGATAATTCACGGCCCCACCGAGCTGCCATCGTGGAGGAGTACCTTGAAACAGAAGACATCGGCCGAATGGAGTGGCTTTCCTATTTTCCAGACCTAAAACCCATCGAGCACGCCTGGGATGCTCTCGGTCGACGTATCGCTGCACGTCTTCAAACCCCTAGGACACTTCAGGAGCTCCGACAGGCACTGGTGCAAGATTGGGAGGCTATACCCCAGCAGCTGCTCGACCACCTGATCCAGAGTATGCCAACCCGTTGTGCGGCCTGTGTACCTGTGCGTGGTGATCATATCCCATATTGATAACGGGGTACATGCGCAGGAAACAGCGACGTTTTGTAGTACATGTGCTTCGGGATGGTTTACTCAATTTACCACCAACACCGTGGACTTACAGATATGTGTCGTGTGTATTTCCTATGTGCCTATGCTATTAGCGCTGTTTTGTGCACGTAGTGTGGCACCACATTCTGCAATTATCCTGAATTTATGAGCATGAGTGTAGATTGCAGCAAGCACCATGCGGATATTTTTCTTTTTTTGTGATTTGACAATGTTTCTTGCAGTCTCTGGAGAACGAGTAAGACCCCGATTATCATGTCCCATACGTGTTCAGTTGGGGAGAGATCTGGTGATCTTGCTGGCCAGAGCAGTTGTTGAACGTAATGAGGAGCACGTTGCGTCGTAGCAACCGTATGTGAACGTGCATTGCCTTGCTGAAAAAGCATGTCACCTACCTGTCGGACGCCAGTATCATGCGGTTAACAGTCTGTACAATGTAGCGGTCTCTGGTTACTTTACCCTCCAGAAATACAAAGTGTGACAGCGAATTGTAACTGATGATCGCCCACATCACGAAGCCTGGAATGAATCCTGTGTGTTGTGGGCGAATGCACTCTGGAATAAGCAGTTCACCAGGTCCACGCCATACACTTGTTCGCCCACCCCTTGCTTAAATATAGGGCCTACACTCACCACAGAAGACATTAGGGGGCCATTCCACTCTTCAGTCTTACATGAGAGCATTATAGCCATGCTTGGCGGTGTCGTGGTGTCACTGGTAAATTGACCAGAGGCGCGCGTGATCTTAATACAGCTGCAAGCTGACGATTCCCAGAGGTCCCTGATGACGCAGCAGGTGCAGCACGTTCCCAGATTTCGTCCCTGGATGATCATCAGTCGACCACCGCTGCTCGCACAATGTGTCGATCTTGACGTGCGTTCGTACCGCGCTGATTTCCAAAAAACCTCGCCTCCATTGGTACATTGTGCCAGCAGTCAGCCGATACATCCATCCAGCATACCACTGACCCAAAGTGCTGCCGCGTTCAGATGGTTGAAGTTGTTCAGCAGGGGTACATACTTTTCGGTGGGGCATACTTGTACCCTAGAATTAATGTTGCAAACACTGCTCACTTCTAATCTCAACACAGTTACTGCCTGCTGAGTTAAAACAGACGGTGCCTGATCGCCGACGACTGTGACAAATGAATCACAAATACTGCAGCGACTCTGTATGCACATATTATACCTTAGTGCCATGTGACATGAACCAGAACACCAGCGATAAACTTTTAGAGGTTATCCAAGGACATCGTCTGGTTATTCTGGTTTCAGAGACCCGGTTTCCGGCGGCTCGTTACAGAGTAATAAACGTAACTACGATTTATTCGGTTTGTTACCGCACTCACCCTTGTCTCTGCGGAAATACCTTCGCAACAATGAAAAAGCCTGTAATATGCAAACACCAAAATGTGCAACACAAAACACAGACGCAAAGGTACTGTGATGTGGTTGCTGCCACTGTGGGATCAACTCGTTATGCTGCTCTACCATTTCATTCAAAAACGTATACTCGAGTCGCATACCGACCAGCTTCTAAACATAAACCTCTCCATGCTGATGTGTATCAATGCTAACGCACGGCTAACTCTGTCGCAAAAATAAACTCGAGATTGAACGGAAACGTACTCAATGCAACATTAAGGGCGAAGGATGAAGTGGAAGTTACTGTTTTCAACAGCAAGCATCACAGCGTGTATCGTCGACATTTGCACTATTGTACACTATTTTCAGTGCAAGACAGATATAAAGTTAATTTGGGGCAAAAAACCAAATGAAATGCAAAAACTCTGTAACGAGCCATCAGAGACCTTGAGTGTCTGATACCAAAACACTCAGAAGTTATCCCTGAACGAACTCTGAAAATTTATCTGTGTAGTTCTGGTTCAGCCCTATATATGGTTGTTTTATAGCTAACACTGTTTCCTGTTTATTATTCTCCATAATTTAAGTCCTTCCAGACCCCCTCTTAGAGATTCCAGGAGTCCATAAATCTTTGAACTCCTTTCCTTCTCTCCCTTTGGGATACATCTACATACTTCATTTGGCTACCTTAGCATCAGTTCCCTATAATGGCTATACAGTAGTATATCTCTTCTTTCCAATACCTTTCATATGTACTCTACCTTCCCTACTACCTTAAAATTTCCGACATTCAACGCTGCGCCTCGTAGAATGCTACCCTTTCGTTACCTGCTGTAGAGAGATCATCATGACTTCTTCCACTACGAGCCACATGCCATGCACATATGTCATGCTTGCCTTTAATGAAATGCTTTGCATTGCCTTCTGCATCCTCATGCCGTTGGCCATTGCCGATTCTTACGCCTTTAAGAGGAGTTTCCCACCCCAATGGCAAGGTGTTGCCCCCAATCTCTTTCCGCTCTTCTGCCCTTTTCGGGAAAAACGTTGGTAGAACGAACTTATCTCCTTATACTGGAAGTTTTCGGCCGCCATTGCTGATGCTTTTTGTTCAAAATTTAGGTGGTTGCTCAGGTCGAATCCGGGATGCAGGATGTTTTGATTATTTGTCGAAGACGTCACAAGTACAACTAGACCATGGGCGTCCAAAATAGTTTATTGCTGATAACATTAGATGTAACAATGTTCGTAAATTAGTTCTTCTGTCTCACCTAACGTACTCGTCTTATTCGTTGAAATATCAGTACAAGAATACAAGTCGCAGATGTAGTAGTGAAATAGATGTAGACAAAAACTAAGTGTATATTATTCCAGAGTGAGTCGGCCTACCTGTCGCTCTTCTATAAAAAATTCATTGAGAATGATGAGTCAAACCCTCATGTGTTTAACTACTCAGTAGTATTTAAAATAAACTGGACAATTAGTTGCAACATTCTTAAGCCTAAGAAAAATTACTTAGGACAATTTTTGAACTGCTGTTAGAACTGATGATTGTATCCACAGCATAGACGTTCTGCATTGCAAGGTTGTGCTGAAACATCCTGTTCTTTCTTCTTGCCAGAAAATTTTTTTTGTGGCAAAGGGTTTACTGTTACTGTCCCCAAACGGTGCAGATGGCATGGTTTTCGCTTCCCACCACTGCAGGTAGTGCACTCAACTAGCGATGAGAACAGCTACAGGGTAAACAGTATCGGCAGTTAGCGGGATGCATGGTGAGTAGCGAGGCTGCAGCGTAAATATAACACGGCTTCCAACGGCCAGCGAGCAGCGGTGTGCCAATAACGAGGAGCCATATGCTAGCAGTGAGGCTGCAGTGTAAATGTAAACTAAACGTATCCTTCAGTGTCTCTACCACTAGCGACCATAGCGATGTGCTCTGTTGGTTTACAACATTCAAGAAATTGGTGTTTACCGAGTCACTGTAAACAAACAAGTGGATGAGTATCTGGCAGGCAACTAATTACTCCCTCATTGTAAATTCTCTGTTGCATCGAGAAGTGTTCACCTAATTATGTTACAGAACGGTCCTGCTGTGTGTATATTAAAGTGTATTTTGTCTCCAAAAAATTACCAAACAGCCTTGCACACATTCTTATTCATGGTCTCATATCAAACAATCCCAAATACCGATAGTCACTGGTGACTTCTACACTTACGAGTAACTGTATTATATAGTTTGTAGAATGTTTTCTGTCGTGTTTTGAATAGGGAATCATCTTACAAGGTCTTGTACCTGCAGCTAGAAAAATATCATACACACATCAAAAATGTTTTGCATCACCTCGGTTCCGAGAGTTCCGGAACCGGTACAGAAAACTGGAATAGAGATCAACATAAACATCATTTCCGCCCTTTTTATTGCTCATGAAAACCACACATTGCATGTTGTACCACCATACAGCGAGACGTTCAGAGGTGATGGTCCAGAATGCTGTACACACCAGTACCTCTAATACACAGCGGCATGTCCTCTTGCATTGATGCGTCCCTGTATTCGTCGTGGTATACTATATACAAGTTCATCAAGGCACTCTTGGTCCAGATTGTCCCACTCCACTTTGTTGTTATTTACATTTCGTACAGTTTTCTATCTATATACATCTTCTGATAAATTTAGTCAAGTTTTTATAGGTAAGCCGGCCGCGGTGGTCTAGCGGTTCTAGGCGCTCAGTCCGGAACCGCGCGACTGCTACGGTCGCAGGTTCGAATCCTGCCTCGGGCATGGATGTATGTGATGTCCTCAGGTTAGTTAGGTTTAAGTAGTTCTAAGTTCTAGGGGACTGATGACCACAGATGTTAAGTCCCATAGTGCTCAGAGCCATTTGAACCATTTTATAGGTAAGAGACAGCTTTCAAGAAAGCCCTGATTACACCATCCTCTTCGTGCTTTTCCTACTATTTTTTTAACCTTTCATCCCGTTTCATATAGCTGCTTTTTTCGTTTACCTTCCATACTCAGCTCTACCCTCTAACGCGAACGCAGGTGTTTCCGCTTCGCTTTGCATACACCTAATTACATAATTGATTTTAGGATTTAGCTTAGCAAACATGTTATTAATGTTGTGGTAGCAACTCCAAAGGTTGATAGAGTTTTCTTCATTTTCCATTCATCTATCTACAAAGTACGCAAAAAACTCAGAAAGCCTGGGGATATTCGTTACTTGTGCATGCCAGCCGTCACATACAACTTCAGGCCGTTGAAACGCGGGCGCAGCAAACATGCGAAATTGTTGTCTCGCTCCTTCACTTTCACTGTATTCAGGAGTAAATCCTAGATCTTGGACTTTTCTCCAGAGAGACATTTTCGTGTTGGAATAACATCCATGCACTTCGGTTGTCGAAATCTGCGGTCATATTTGCAGTTTCCATTGTGGGATACTTTCCGCCAAATTTCGAAAAAGACGGATGTACGTCTCTTTTCTTTTGGTTGCTAGTAATGCAAAGGCAACTGAACACTTCGAAAGTCAGCGGAAATGGTGTATATTTGCGAATAGTGTTTGCTGCAGCACTAGAACGTACCATCCATAAAATGCCTTGATTACTTCTTAGAGGGTCTCGCTCCCTTGCCGGCCGCGGTGGTCTAGCGGTTCTAGGCGCTCAGTCCGGAACCGCGCGACTGCTACGGTTGCAAGTTCGAATCCTGCCTCGGGCATGGATGTGCGTGATGTCCTTAGGTTAGTTGGGTTTAAGTAGTTCTAAGTTCTAGGGGACTGATGACCACAGATGTTAAGTCCCACAGTGCTCAGAGCCAACTCGCTCCTTGTCTTCCGTTACAAAATATAATCTTTTCTTGCAATTTATCGTCGCTTAACAGAACACTGCTGCCATCATGCATATGCAGGAAATCTGCTTTGAGACCAGTTTCTTCTGTTGTCTGTGGATCTCTCTTATTTCCCTGGTAGTATAAAATTCTCTTCGCTGCTTGCTACTCGCATTTCAGTAACAAAATCATAGCCTCGACTTTGCGGACAACTCAGCTCCTGTGCTTATATTTTGAAAGTAGAAGTGCCTTCCTCTCGTGCTGCTCTCTTTGCCTGGTTCATAATCTTCCTCACTTCCAGCCGAGCGTCATCCAGAGCTCCACATTGCTGCTCGAGTGGGAAGAAAAGCACCGCCGTATCCCTGGTTTTAAGCATTCCTCGGCAGTGGTTTGTTTCCTTTGTTCAACAGCGCCACATCACAGTCCCGTCTTCTTTCGTTCTGCTCACTACGTTCAGAGTAACAATGCGGCATACCGCGAACGGTCGTTGAAACTTCCGTGACAGAACTATTGTGACGGAAATATACAAGTCACACAATGTCATCTCAACGACAGCTAGAGCAGTGATACAGCTGTTTGTTCAAACAGTTGGCTACTGTGGTAGGTGAGGTCTATCGGGGCGCAGTTCGGCCGTGTTTGTGGAGCAGGTAGTCTAGAGTAATTACGACGGTCCGAGCTCAGGTAGGTTGTAACACAAAGAGAACAGGTATTGGGCGCACATTTCACAGATTTCTGACTGAGCGCAAATTTCACCGGGCGCAGTTTTCATGGAATCTCGCTGTAGTTAACACACCCTTTCGTCTGCATTTTCTTTTACTATCATTCGTCGAGTGTTCTATGGCAGTTGTCGCTTATTCCGTAGCAATTGGCAGTTGTTTCTTAACAACTGTCAAATAGTTCAAATGGCTCTGAGCACTATCGGACTTAACTGCTGAGGTCATCAGTCCCCTAGAACTTAGAACTACTTAAACCTAACTAACCTAAGGACATCACACACATCCATGCCCGAGGCAGGATTCGAACCTGCGATCGTAGCGGTCGCGCGGCTCCAGACTATAGCGCCTAGAACCGCTCGGCCACTCCGGCCGGCAGCGACTGTCAGCTGTTCCTTAGCAATTATCAAATAGTTTATGTTACTGGGTATTTCAGATTTAATTTCTGTTTTCTCGTTCCACCGTTGTCTTTGTGAACACTTACTGATCTGGGGTACTTGTTCGAATGAAAGGTAGTACATGCTCTCTGCATATCAGCCAAAATGGAAGAATGTGGCCTTTAGATTTCTTTATTAATACAGCCTATTACAAGGGCTATTTAATAAACAATGATCATAATTTTTTTTTTGACAACATGCCTCTACTGATCCTCATAATTTTGAAGGTTCTTTCAAATTATTCTCCATTGGATGCGACGCACTTGTCCCAGAGTCTTTACTAGTCTGCAAAGTTATGCTGGAAAACATTTTTTGCAAGTTCCTTCAGAATCACTCCGCCAGCCTTCACGTCTCCTTCTGAGGATGGAATATGCCTGCCATGATAGTGTTTCTTCAGGTTAAGGAACAGAAAAAAGTCACACTCGGCTAAATCCGAACTACAGGGAGTGTGAGAGATGCACTTCAGATTAATTTTTGCAAGCTATTCAGCAACAACAGACGCAATATGCGGCCGCGCGTTATCGTGGTGCAGCATCCAGCCTTTTTCGCGGATATGTGATCTTCTGCGCCTGATATGGGCTTGCAGAGGTTTCAGGACGTCCCTCTAGTATTGTCCAGTTACTGATGCGAGTGCAGGTACACCAACCTAATGAACCATTCTGTGAATATCAGAGAAGATGATGACCATAGCTTTCCCACCAGAAGCAACAACTTTGCATTTTTCGCGGTTGATGATAGAGATTTCGACACTGAGCTTAGATGTTAGCTCTCGTGATTAAAGCGATGTAGCCAAGTTTCATCAGCAGTTATTATCTTTGAAAGAAACTCCTGATCTTCCTCTCACATAAACTTCAATTGCATCCAAACCTACACGCGAATCTCCCTTTGTTAGCGAATCCGCAGTCTTGGCAATCACAGAGCACAATCACGTTTCGTGTGTTAATTTTCTGTCGGCAGCTCCTGGATGGCACCCATTAAATTTTCGTATTTCTGAAAGTGTTCGTGAGCAGTAACTGGAATGCCGCGAACACGCATTTTCGAGCTGCGCTGTAGAGAAGTACAGACTGAACCGTAGAACTCTTGTAACATTTTATAGACCTCAGCTGAAGATGTGTTGAGATGAAAGCAGAATATCTAGACCGCATATTGTTCATTCCTCACCCCCCTTTTTACGGTAGGCGATAATGAACATGTCTCAGCTTGCTCGCCGCTCAAAGGCAAGAGATAGGAGTGCCAAAAACGAAACAAGTAGGGTATGTTTGTTCCACCTTAACCATTAACTCACGAGAAGTAGTTTCTCAACCCGCACGAGAATTTTCAAACTCTCTCTATAATGTCAGTTCTTGCAGAATGCTTCTGTACTCCCCATGCCCTCTTTAAACTGCCAACCATTCAGTGTTTTGTCAATTACATTATCACCCTCTTTGTTTTTCGTTGATACGTGTTGTTGACACACATTGGGGTTTCCTAGGCCGCATCTCGTGACCAACGTTTTCTTCAGTATAGTACCAAATGTATTTGCAAGACATTTTTTTAGTTATCAGTCTTCCCAATGGTTTGATTCGGCCCTCCCCGAATTCGTCTTCTGTCACAACCTTTTCATCTCAGAGTATTAATAGCAACCTATGTCCCCAGTTATTTGCTGGATGTATTCGAATATCTGTCTTCCTCTACAGCTTTCACCCTCCCAATATTAACAACTCTGAATTTGATGAATCTACTAGTCGGTGGCTGGTGGCAGATGTCAGTGATGTAGATCAAGAAATAGACGAAAACACGACTTTGGAATAGGAAATGATCACACTTCTACTACTCAACAAGACTATCATTCAAAGAGAGGCCTTCAGGAGAATGGTGAAAGGCACCTTTCTCTTTCTCCAATAAAAATTTAAATTGTTAGCTAAAATCAAATGTGTTCTGAGTGCTGGTATAAATAAATGTGACTCCCAGTTTTGAATGTCAGTTTGGCATATATTCTTCTTGAACTTATAAAGTGCAATTTTTATGTGCAATTTTAAACCCTAGAATTTAATTTTGTTTGACAGTTTACTTTCTCCAGAGATTTACATTTTCAGAGCGTAAAATTCAGTTCTCCATCGCTTCGTACGTGTGTACCATTTACAAAATCACACAGAAGTACGTTATTTCCTGTGATAAAAATACAACACTGCAGGCTCTATTTGCTACAAAAATCAACGAAGAGTATTTCAGCAACACTTTAATAATTATAAAAATAAATTTTGTCTGACTTAAAATTTTCAAATGATTTATGCCTTAAATTTAGAATTAAACTTATGGGTCCCATACACCCCACTTCGTTGTACACTGAGGTGTCAAAAATCATAAGATACCTCCCAGTCGTGTGGCGTGTACTCAACAAGTACTTGGAACCCACTACAGAAATGTTGATCCATGATGCCTCAAGAGCCGTCCATAAACGCGAAAGCGTTCCATGTGCAGGATTTCGTACACGAATTGACCTCTCGATTATAGCTCGTAAATATTCGACGGGACTCAGGTCGATCGATCTGGGTGACCAAATCATTCGCTCGAAATGTCAAGAATGTTCTTCAAATCAATTGCGAACCACTGTGGCCTGGTGACATGGCGCATTATCATCCATAACAATTCCATCATTGTTTGGGAACATGGATTTCTGCAAATGGTCTCCAAGTAACCGAACATAACCATTTCCAGCAATGGTCGGTTCAGTTGGACCAGAGGACCCAGTTTATTCCATGTAAATATAGTGCACACAATTATGGAGCCACAACACCTTTTTGACAAATTGGGTCCGTTGCTTCGTGGGCTCTGCACCACACTCGAACCGTACCATCGTCTCCTACTAAAAGAAATCGGGATTCATCTGACCAGACCATAGTTTTCCAGTAGTCTGGGATGCGAAGGATATGGCCACGAATCGAGGAGCTGTGCTGCAGTCGATTTCGTGCTGTTAACAAAGACACTTAACTCGGTCGTCTGCTGCCTTTGCCCATTAAAGACAAATTTCGCCGCAGTGTCATAACCGATACATTCGTCGTACGTCCCACATTTCTGCGGTTACTTAAGGCATTGTTGCTTGTCTGTTAGCACTGACAACTCTAAGCAAATACCGTTGTTCGTGTTGTTAAGTGATGGCCGTCGACCACTGCTTTGTCCGTGGTGAGAGGCAGTGCCCGAAATTTTGCATTCTCGACACACTCTTCACACTGTGGATCTCGGAATACTGAATACTCTAACGTTATCCAGAATGAAATGTCCCATGCATCTAGCTACAACTACCATTCCGCTTTCAGTGCCTGGTAATTCCTGTTGTGTGGCGATAATTAAATCGGAAACCTTATCACATGAATCACCTGGATACAAACGACAGCTACGCCGAAGCACTGCCCATGTATACCTTGTGTCCGCTATATTACCGCCATCTATATTCGTCCATACAGCTATCTCATGACTTTTGTCAACTCACAAGGGGAGGCCACGACGTTTGGAACGCGGATTTACTTCAACCTTCGTACATACGTAGTATTCCATTAGGACAACAAAATGTGTAAGGAGTAGCGCGTACTTCTCAAGCGTTATTGAGAAAAAAATGGTTCAAATGCCTCTGAGCACTATGGGACTTAACTGCTGTGGTCATCAGTCCCCTAGAACTTAGAACTACTTAAACATAACTAACCTAAGGACATCACACACATCCATGCCCGAGGCAGGATTCGAACCTGCGACCGTAGCAGTCGCGCGGTTCCGGACTGAGCGCCTAGAACCGCTAGACAACCGCGGCCGGCGTTATTGAGAAAATCGCAAGATAATTTCGGTCGTCAAATATATACCTGTGCGTGGCCGTTTTTGTCATGAAGCGGCGGCTGCCGAAAAAAAAAAAAGAAAAAGTGGGTGGCGTTCAAGCGCCGTAATCGCTGGGTCGCTGGATCGAGTCCCGTTAGTCAGTTTTTTTTTTTTTTTTTTTTTTGTAACACGGTCATTTTCTTTACTATTTATATTACAATTGATATAATGGGAAAAATACGTGTAATCGGATGAACTTTTATTAAATTTACTATGTTATTTGACAGTCTAAAATTTTTACTATCACAAATAATATAATATTCATAACTATCGACTAGTAAACGACCAAACGCATAAAGTGATACTGAAAATGTATGCTTGTCCGTGTCTTCAAAATTGTTCGTATTTAATCGAAAAAGAAGGAGAAATTGCTTCTCGTCAAGACGCTATTAAAATACACGCGATTCTGCATGATTAATTATCAGCGCCGATATTTGGGGAAATGCTGCGTTATCCATGGTTTGCTTCCAATTTATCGGCTGAAAGAGAGGTTTTTGAAAATGTTAACGGGATTTGTTTTTCAACGGAAAACCTCAAAAGACCTTTCGTATGCCGAAACAGCATTATTCAATGCAGCTGGTGCCATTTAACTTAATGTTTTCCATGTTTTTACGAAAAATACCATCCTGACATTGTACTCGTAACGTCGAAAGCGACGATCAATTGCACATCTTTCGAAAGCTGTCTCTGCCGGTCAAAACTTGGAGGTAACAAGTAGTTTCGTGCTCCTTCCGGGTATAAGGGATTTCTCAAATCACGGACAAGCATGCATACCTTTTCAGTATCACTTAATGTGTTTGGTCGTTTACTAGTCGATAGTTATGAATATTATATTATCTGTGATAACAAAATTTGTAGACTGCCAAATAACATTGTAAATTTAATAAAAGTTCATCCAATTACGCGTATTTTTCCCATTATATCAATTGTAATATAAATAGTAAAGAAAATGACTGTGTTCAAAATTTAAAAAAAGGCTGCCGAACGGGACTCGATCCACCGATCCAGCGATTACGGGGCGTAAACGCTACCCACTTTCTTTTCCATTTTTTTCATTTTGTTCTTTGTCGATCGTTATGTTTGGTCGTTGCGGACGTCACGTAACATCCGTTCAAGTTTGTTGTTGATCCTTTCACTCAGTTTTCTATTACAGTGGCCAACCACCTCTCTGACCGAACACGCTGAGCTACCGTGCCGGCAGCCCACTCGGCTACCAACGCTTCCTGCTAAAAAACGGTCACGCACAGGTATATATTTGAGGACAGAAATTATCTTGCGATTTTCTCAATGACGCTTGAGAAGTACGCGCTCCTGCTTACACATTTTGTACTCCTAATGGAGTACTACGAGTGTACGAAGTTTGAAGTAAATCCGCATTCCAAACGTCGTGGCCTCCCCTTGTCAGTGTATAAGTTACAAACACGTAACCTCATGAGTTAAGGCTAAGCTACCAGAATATCATGAGGTTAAATTCTAGAGGGGGAAAATATAACCGTTAAAAAATATGATCATTCTTTACTGAACAGCCCTCGTATCTTAACGAATTAATGGATTGTGGGTAAACCTCTGTGTGAGCTCTATTCTCTGTAGTTTTACTGATGTCGTTTTATATCCGTGGCTCCACATTGATGCGTTTCCGACCTGTAGTTACCCGGAAAGTGTTTCTCGATTCGCCAACTCCTATGCTCCTCTGACCCTACTACGAGGGCTGTCCAGAAAGTAAGTTACGATTGATCGCGAAATGAAAATCACAGTGAAAATCAGAAATGTTTCATTTGTAACAGTTAGCTACACCTTTCAGCTACTTCTCTACGTAGTCGCCGTTCTGACTCAGACATTCGTCGTAGCGTTGTACCAACTTTCCAATACCCTCATCATAGAAGGCAGCCGCCAGTGCTTTCCGCCAATTCTCTACGCTGGCCTAAAGCTCGTTGTCTGTGCCAAAATGTTGTCTTCATAGCCAGCGGTTCGTTTGAGCAGAGATGAAACTCAGTGGGAGACAATTACGGGCTGTATTGTGGGTAACCAAACATTTCCAATTGAAACGATGCAGGAACATCTTCATTGCCCCTGCAGAATGAGGCTGATAATTGTCTTGAAGAAGAAACCGCACGACAGTTATGTAATGTTGATTGCATAGCTTCAGGGGAAAATTCTCACCAGGCCCTCATACTTGGCGGAAGACACTATTTTCTATAACATCTTTACGCGCTCACTAAGAGCTCAGGAATGAAAAGAGCGACATAATTCTACCTAGAGTCATACGAGAGACACTGCCCAACACATCTTTGCAAAGCGTTATCGGATTTTCATAGTCGTTTCCATTTCGCGACCGATCGTAACTTACTTTCTGGACAGCCCTCGTCAATTTTCTCCATCCTGCAAAAACTGGCATCCAACCCCTAACAGCGAGCGTCAGCTGTCACGTGACTATCGGCAGTGTAGGTACACCTCGCAGCATAGCGATCTGGACTGCTCTGGAAGTCGGACTCTCAGGGCGGAGGAGAAAGCAGTTGCTAGGCGACAGCTGGCGGTCGCGGCCAGCAGCAGCTGTCGGGGGTGGTTGGCGCCGCCAGGGGTGAGGGGGTGGCCTCCCCAGCCCGGGGCCGTGCGCCAGGTCAGGGTGAATCAGCGCCAACCGCCCATCCCTCGGGCGAGGGCGCCAATATCTGGTGCGCCCATCGCTACATCCTCGCCACGCCACGTCGTCATCAGATGCCGCCTCCGGGCGGCTACTGTGTCACGGGGTGAGTGGTTTCGTTCGTTCTGCCCTCACCTCGCCAGGCTTTCCCGCGGTGTCGTCTGCACCGTGACGCGTTCCACCTCGGGCGCGGGGATATTCGATGCCTGCTGGCGTGCTACAGTGATCTTGTATGTCATCTTATCCTCATGCTTAAGACCGATGTGCATGCAAGATTTGCTGCATATTGTTGTAATTTAACCCGCCCCAAAAACAACCATTCGGTTTCTCATAATTTTTAAACTACTGCCAAAGAAACCAATAAAACCGAAGTACTGGTTCATCAAAAAGTCAGTATAAATTTGAAAACTTAATAAACCACGGAATAATGTAGATATAGAGGTAAAAATTGACACACATGCTTGGAATGACATGGGGTTTTATTAGAACAAAAAAAAAAAACAAAGTTCACAAAATGTCCGACAGATGGCGCTGGACAACAAAACGTCAGTGACTGCGCATGACACTCGTGTATAAAAGGAGCTGTAATGAGAGAGAGAATCAGATGCTCCAGCAGTCACATGTTGACGGTACCTGAAAAGGCGCTTTTAGTGAAGCTGTGTTATCATAATGAGGAATGTGCTAGTTCAGCGTTACCATCCTATCGCCATAGGAAGGGGATTCGAACGGGTAAAGATCCGTTGACAAATGCAGCTGTGGGGAGAATGATTTCGAAGTTCGAAGCCACGGGTTGTTTAGTCGATAGACCCCGTAGTGGCCGACCGAGCGCAAGGCGTAATGCTGCTGATACAGTTCAGGAAGAAACGGAGATTGTAGCGGATCCGTCTAAGCACGGGGAAGTCAGCGTCCGTCCAGTCGCACGTCGCACCGGCATTCCGTACACAACTGTTTGGCTGACACTTAGGCGTACCCTCCGATGCTATCCGTACAAAATCCATCGGCATCATCAATTGTTACCTGGTGATTTAGTGAAGCGGAAGGCATTTGCAGTGTGGGCAAGATGGCGGACGATGACGATTGGTTGAGTAACGTGTTGTGGACCGACGAAGCTCATTTCAGGCTCCGAGGGTCTTTCAACGCTCACAACTGCAGAATTTGGGCTACCGAAAATCCTAAAACTGTCGTGGAAACTCCATTGCACGACGAGAAAGTCACGGTATGGGTTAGATTTACCACATCTACCGTTATCGGACCTATTTTCTTCGAGGAAATGGGTGATTCTGGATTTGTACCGTAACTGATACTCGACGGGTGGGAGGTACGCCGATATGTTACAAAATCGCATCATCCCCAGCCTGGCTGATAAACACCTGCTGGAACGTACGATGTTTATGCAGGATGGCGCTCCACCCTATATTGTTAGACGCGTGAAAGATCTCTTGCGCGCGTCGTTTGGTTATGATCGATGCTTGGCCTCCCAGGTCCCCAGACCTCAGTCCGTGCGATTATTGGCTTTGGGGGTACCTGAGGTCGCAAGTGTATCGTGATCGACCGACATGTCTAGGGATGCTGAAAGACAACATCCGACGCCAATGCCTCACCATAACTCCGGACGTGCTTTACAGTGCTGTTCACAACATTATTCCTCGACTACAGCTATTGTTGAGGAATGATGGTGGACATATTGAGCATTTCCTGTAAAGAACATCATCTTTGCTTTGTCTTACTTTGTAATGCTAATTATTTGCTATTCTGATCAGATGAAGTGCCATCTGTCGGACATTTTTTGAACTTTTGTGTTTCTTATGGTTCTAATAAAACCCCATGTCATTCCAAACACGTGTGTCAATTTGTACCTCTCTATCTACATTATTCTGTGATTTACTCAGTTTTCAAATTTATGCTGACTTTTTGATCACCCGGTATATGAAGGGTGACATGATCATTACGAAGATGACAGCGATCGAACGCCAAGAAATTGTGTAGGAATCACGACAGTCTCTGATCGTAAATAAACTCAAAGATTATAATAATAGTAATAATAATAATAATAAAAGAAAACGGCGCACCACGAAAGAATTATCCGAATGGGACAGAAATCGGCAGATGTGATGCACATGTACTGACAAACAAATGATTACAATTTCAGAGGAATTGGATGTTCGGTTCAAGCGACAGAGCGTGACAAAATAAGCAAGTCAGTGATGCGCTGGTCCACCTCTGGTCCTTATGCAAGCAGTTATTCCGCTTGGCATTGATTGACAGAGTTGTTGGATACCTTCCTGAGGGACACCGTGCCAAATTCTGTCCAACTGGTGCGTTAGATCGTCAAAATCCCGAGGTAGTTGGAGGGATCTGCGCATAATGTTCCCACCATTTTCGACTGGGGAGAGATGCTACCATCTTTCTGGCCAAGGCAGGGTGATGGCAAGAACAAAGACGAGCAAGAGAAACTCTCGCCGTGTGCTGGAGGTTATTGTCTTGCTGAAATGTAAGCCCAAGATGGCTTGCCATGAAGGGCAACAAAACAGGGCGTAGAATATCGTATATGTACCGCTGTGCTGAACGGGGCTGCGGATAACAAACAGAGGGCTCGTACCATGAAAAGAAATGGCATCCGCTTTCACTGGTGCCATGTCCCGCACTGACGCAGGGTCGGCATTGTTGGGAACGGATTTGGCAAGGTTAGTGGAAAGGGGTGGCCGGATGCCCTTCCTGCCGCCACCCCGTACACCCCGGGAAGGAATCAGTGTACCCCAACTGTCTGCGACTAGTGTAATCCATGGAATAGTGCGAAAGTGTTCAAATTTGTTTGAAATCTTATGGGACTTAACTGCTAAGGTCATCAGTCCCTAAGCTTACACACTACTTAAGCTACATTATCCTAAGGACAAACACACACACCCATGCCCGAGGGAGGACTCGAACCTCCGCCAGGACCAGCTGTACAGTCCAGCCAGGACTGCAGCGCCTTAGACCGAATGCGGAAGTGTTCAGATGTCTGCGAGCCGTGTAACTGAGGCGGGACGTGGGGACCAGCCCGTTATTCACCTAGGGGGATGAGGAAAACCTCCTAAAAACTACATTCAGGCTGGCCGGCACACCGGCCCTCGTCGTTGATCAGCCGGGCGGATTCGATCTGAGGCTGGCGCGCCTACCCGAGTCCAGGAAGCAGCGCGTTAGCGCGCTCGGCTAACCTGGTGGGTCATATGAAAAGAAATGGCATCCCAGACCAAAATTTCTAAATGTCTGGACGTATGGCGGGCGACAATCAGGTTGGTAACCTAGCGCTATCCGAGGCATCTGCAGGGACTCATCACTGAAGATAAGTATACTCCAGTCAAAGAGATTACAGGCCAAAGACGTGTCTGTATTACAACAGTGGGATACCAACCTTACTGTTGCGCACCATATGATCCGAAAACCAGGGGTGATGGTCTGCGATGTCATTTCATTTCATAGAACAACCCCTTTGGTTGCTACCCGCGGCACACATTGCGAGAGCTTGTCCTGCTTGTCTTCGTGCTAGCCAGACACTACCTTGGCCAGCAAAGTCACCGGATCTGTCTCCAAGACTGAACGTTTGGATCGTTGTGGGCACCGACCTCCAATTCTCTCGGGATTTTTGCGCTCCAATTGGACAGAATTGGGTATGATATCCTGCAGCAAGACATCGAACAACTCAGTCAGTTAACAGCGAATAAGTTCTTGCTTAAAGGTCAGGTGTGGACCAAACAGTTGTTGATTTGATCAATTTGTGAAGGCTCTTTCTCTTAAATAAAATATCCATTTTTTCTGAAGCTGTAGGAGGTACAACGAAGTCATTAGAGACGGAGCACAAGCTCAGGTTAAGAAAGGATTGAGACGGAAAGCGGCCGTGCCCTTTAGAAGGAACCATCCCGGCATTTGCCTCGGGCGATTTAGGGAAATCACGGAAAACCTAAATCAGCATGGCCAGACTCGGGCTTGAAACGTCGTCTTCCCGAATGTTTGTCCAGTGTGTTAACGATTGCGATAACCCCGCTCGCTTTCTGAAATTTTAATCACTTGTTTGTCTGTACATTTACATCGTCCCATATGGATAATTTCTTCGTGGTGGTCCCACCCCCTCTCCCTCTCTCTCTCTCTCTCTCTCTCTCTCTGTCTGTCTGTCTGTCTGTCTTAGAGTATATTTGTTTAATCAGCTATCGGTTTCAGTCATGACTTGATCATCTTCAGACTGATAATGTCATGGATGACACTCGATTAGCAGCGCTGGGTTTCGTGTGAAAGATGATCACTACAAACAGTTTGGGGCGTCGGATTGCGAATATTATCCTGTGTCACATGGAGAAGCCACTACAGTTCTTGCGGCGAAAGAAGAGCGCTGACAGCTAACAGGCGTATGGCACGGCGGCTTCGGGCGACCAGCACAATCAATTACACGAAGCTGTTTTGTAGAAATCTCCACGACGACTATTATTATGAGTCACATAATTTCGGTACCGCCATCTGAAAGCAACAACGCTGTCAGCCGTGTCAGGGTCATTCTTTCGCTGTGCGAAGTGTTCGGTAAACACTCGTAACTATACAGCTGCGCCATATCCACTTTAAGTTTCAGGGCTTTTCTTAGCACTGTTCGATTTCTCTATGTCAGGACAGTGTTTCTCAGTCCGGCAGCAGAACCTGTTTCCAACGACAAACCTTCGCACACAACCCTGCGCAGCGGATGAACTGTGGTTCATGAAAGACCAATCTAAAGATAATCATCATGACAGAAATTGGTACTGGTATAGACAAATATTTGCGATCAGTATTAGCTGTGGTTCTTAAATAATTTCAAAACCCGACAGTATTTAATTGTGAAAATTTAATTAACATACAAATTGTTTAATGTTACGCAGATCAAAGACAGTCATCGTATTTATTGAAGACCGCTAGGTACCGGCACGAAATTTATTTTATTAACATTGTGTTTTAAGTTGTGTTGCAATGTGTGAAACACAGCTAACAACATTTAAGCTTTCAGAGGAAAAAACTGTAGGATTATGTAGAATCGTAATGACTGTAGAATACAGTTTACTAATTTTTGGAAGCGTGTAGACATTAGTAGATCTTCACTAATTTCTCGGGTCTTTTCTCTCCTAAATTATTTCTTAATTTTAACCAGACAAGCTTGTAGGTAGAGAAGAGACTCTCAACGGGTGCAGTGCTGGCAGGGCAAGGAATGAGGCACTAATATAGTAATTGTAAGAATGCGCTACTGTTTTCAATAAATTTATCATAGGGATTTCAATTGAACTATTTAATCGTCAATACGAAAAAACTCCCCAAAAGAACTATAAAACCAATAAAAATCAAATTTTACCCACTGGGTTTGTTTTTTAAAAAATATCCTGTTTTTCACCAACCCTAATTTATACGGCAAGAAGGGTTGACATTTACGGAAACTTTATACTTCTTGGGACCAAATGGGATTCCGGCATCGCTGGAAACTACACAGCCGACAGAAATGATGACTACAGCTCTACGCCGTTCAGGGAAAAAAGCTAAAGACAGTATTACTCAAGGCAGTTTCCAAGGAATCAGACTCTCATTTAGTGTCAGTCGAAACTACAACTTTTCTTCATCAGTCTTCTGACTGGTTCGATGCAGCCCGCGCCAAATTCCTCTCGTGTGCTAACCTCTTCATCTCAGAGTATCACTTGCAACCTTCGTCCTCAATTATTTGCGCGATGTATTCCAATCTTTGTCTTCCTGTACACTTCTTGCCCTCTACAGCTCCCTCTAGTCCATGGAAGTCATTCCCCGTTGTCTTGATAGATGTTCTATCATCCTGTCCCCTCTTCTTGCCAGTGTTTTCCACAAATTGCTTTCCTGTAGGATTCTGCGCAGAATCTCGTCATTCCTCACCTTATCAAACCGACTACTTTTCAACATTCGTGTGTAGCATCACATCCCAAATGCTTAGATTCTCTTCTGGTCCGATTTTCCCACTGTCCATCTTTCACTACCTGCAACGCTGCGCTCCAAACGTACATTCTCCGAAATGTCTTCCTCAAACTTAGGCCTATGTTTGATACTAGTAGACTTCTCTTGGCCGGAAATGCCCTTTTGACCAATGCTGCTCTGCTTTTGATGTTTTCTTTGCTCCGTCCATCATTGCTTATTTTGCTACCTAGATAGCAGAATTCCTTGACTACATCTACTTCGTTACCATCAATTCTGAAGTTAAGTTTCTCATTGTTCTCGTTTCTGCTACTTCTCATTACTTTCGTCTTGCTTCGATTTACTCTCAATCCACATTCTGTACCCATTAGACTGTTCATTCCATTAAGCAGATCATGTAATCCTTCGTCACTTTCACTCAGCATAGCAATGTCATCAGCGAATCGTATCATTGATATCCTTTGACCTTGATTGTAATCCCACTCCTCAACCTTAATCTTCGGCTTCTTCGATATACAGATTGAACAGTAGGATGAAAGACTACACCTCTGTCTTCCACTCTCCAAGATGCTACTCTAGGCGGGCGTAAAATGAATGTGCGCAACAGAAAATACTGAACGCGAAAATGAAGATTTGGCCCTGTTGGACTGCCGCCTGAAGCAGATCTTAGGATCTCTTAGTGGTAATATTACTTCCTCGTTCTTGCTCTTTAACATATAAATTAAAACATAGACATAGATAAATGATTACGGGAACTAATAACTACAAAATGACAAACGTTATTTCTGCTTATATATTTATTGTAGATTAAAACCCTTTTATAGAATTACAAATTTTTATATACCGATGCGCAATGGACATAAAGAGATACAAATGGATTTCCTAACTAAAATGATTGATCAATTGCCCAAATGTGCCCCTTTTTATGGCTACGTGATCTAATATAAATAACGCGAGATGACTGACATCATCTACGTACCAAACACTAGAAGACACTACATTCAAAGATGATCTACAGTGGTGTGCAACGCCAGTGGAAATAAAATTTACGTAATCATAGCTGTTTAGCTTTAAGCCAAAGTAATTAGCAATATCACCGTACGTACTGTGTCCTGTGCGTCGGAGTGATGGTTCTCGTACACGTCTGGGAGGATGGAAGGAACGCACCACAAAATAAAACTCTTTCAAACACTAGAAAGGCAGAAGGTGGTCTTCTGACTATTATATAACCTAATACTGTCTTCTACTCTCTGTGTTCTACAGACAAGAAACGCGAACCCCCAGCCACAAGGACGGAATTCAGATAACGTCTCTATGTGAGTATAAACAGAAAAAGTGCTCTCAATCACTGAACGGCTCCCTACCCGGAGGCGGAGTCCAGAATCGTATAAGTTCGCAACAGTACAGTGCCTAACCGTTCTAACTCTCAAATCTCCTGAGAGCAAAGACAGCAAGTCCGTCTGCACCAACAAAAGCTGATACTGAGCAACCGTCACACACGGGCGTTCACAACGGAAGACCACGTCTCTCCACCGCTGGCTTCCCAGCAAAGCTCGGCTCCCCTCCCTCGTAACTCAGAGGGAGGATCAAATTCTCGAAACCACGGAATAGTCTCCCTCGCTACAGATTCTTCCGATCGCCGACCAACCATATTTAGTCTTTTGTCGTCCAGCGAGGAAAGTTTGCAAGGAAATACCTATACTCATACAACGGCACACTTCTCAGAGTAAAAATCCACGGAAATAACCTAGCCTGTGATTTCCGAGGTGACGCTTCCTCGTTCCTCTCTGCTGCGTCCAAGATTTTCAGAGTTTCCCAAGTATTATCTGGTTATCCTTCCGACCCCGGTACAATACGAGCCGGCCGCCGCTGTACTGTGCTTCCGCGCTCAGGTGCCCAGACCGTCCGTCTTGGCACTTCCTGTGTGAAGCAGCACCAACACACTTGTGCGGGCTTTTCCACCTAGGACTTGAGTTACGCCTACCGTTTCATTTCCACTGGCGTTCCAACCTGTACTAATATAGGCAATCATTCATTACGCCGTTTTGATAATAAAGACACTCCGTCACCTTTCATGCAACAAGCGTTAACAACTATTTACAAGGTGTACTTGTCAATGTCAACGTCAGTCTTCTTTAAATATTCATATATACGATATACAACGTATCAAATGATACCTAATTGCGGTTCTAAATCACGGCAAAGTATGTAGATGAGTGCTTGTAAGGTGTGAAATTATAACCACCTTACAACTCTTCTTAATCCCAGCGCTCCGATCTTGGTCGTCCTCTCTTATTATTCCCTCTTGGCTCTTGTATATATTGTATATTATCCGGCTCTCCCTATAGCTTGCCCCTATTTTTCTCAGAATTACGAACATCTTGCAGCGTTTTGCATTGCAGTCTCAGTTAATATCACGTGTTCCTTTTTGTTGTGTGTGCGATTTTTTTCTAATCGATGGCAAGTCTCCAGTGGTGGCAGACTCCTTTTTCTGGGATGTTTACGTCACATACATTTTCCATAGGCTGCATGCTTTGGGGTAGCCTAAGGCACAGTCAAATTTTCGTGGCGTCTTCAAATGATATTCTCGTCCGTGCAGTGAGGTCGTGGATCCGGCGTTCTTGAGGTGAGACTGTCACAAGCTACTTGCCTAAGGCTCACTGTGCTATTCAATGAAAATTTGAAGTTTACTTGAATGCCAATGGCTTGGATGGCATTGCATCAGAGAAAGCCATAAACTTATCACAAGAATTGTACGAAAAGTACACCTACGAAGTCACACATGAAGTCAATACAATATGTTGCACAAATAAATAAGGTGGGTTACATAGTTTGAAGAAATTGTGGCCACAAACTAAGTTATACATTCTAGACCTATTTCTCACGCTATTTTTAACGGTTGTCATGCATGACGCCTCATATAAAACCGTACTGTCCGACCCCTTCTCATCACCTCCGGTGGGTAATACGAAACACTTCGCTGGCAGTGCTTTTGTCGAGAAGCCGAATGCACACGAACTGATTCGTCTCCATCCCGTTGTTCAAATGATATAAAAACAGCTATTAAAATATAATCTGGACTGTATGGAGGATAGCTTCGTATTGAAGAGCTTCCTAATATGATTTTTAAAGATATTTGAATTACATAACAAAGATTAATAAACGGGGTGGACCAAGATATGGAAATACCAAAAACTCATTACCGTGCCTAACACGGTGTAGGAGAACCGCCGGCATACAAAACAGCTTCCAGTAGCGCTTTACATGGTAATCGTAAACCATTCTTCCTCCAACATAGTACCAAGTTCCAGGTAACGATGGTAGAGTTGGATAACAGTTGGGCCTTCTCTCCAAAGTATACCACAGAAGCTCATTAATATTGAGATCTGATGACTGTGGTGGCCAGAAGACATGCATTAATTCATACTCGTGCAGGCAGAACATATCCTCGGCAACACGAGCTGTGTGAACGTGACCGCATAGTGTGGGAATACAGCAGCACCACTGGGGAACATACATTCTACCATGGTATGGACCTGATGAGCCAAAATGGTTTCCTAATCCTTGACGGTGAAGCGACCCCCCAGAGTAACCGTGGGACTCATGCAACACCACGATATGAGTGCCGACTGCCTTCTCCCCCCCCCCCCCCCTCTTGTTTCACTATTGTAGCGAAAACTCAGCCAGAACTTGGAGGCAATCTAAAACAAGACTCTCCAACCATATGATTTTTCCATTAGCCGTAGTCTATGTTTTATGGTTCAGCATCACGTTGCCCTGTAATGGGCATTTGCATCACTGATGAGTTGTTTTGGAATTCCAGTTCGCCTTGCATCTCCATGCTACATTGTTCCCTTCGTGTCGTTTTGGTGCTGACAGGTTTCGAGAGGGCGAAATTCAGTTCTGCAGAGACATTTGCAGATGTCGTCCTCTTATTTTTCGTCACAATCCTCTTCAATGTCCGTTCCTCACGATCACTCGACAAGCAATTTTGTCCTCGGCATGACGTAGGAGGAGATGTTTTTCCCATTTTCTTTATTGTTGTGGTCGTCAGTCCAAGGACTGATTTGAAGCAGCTCTCCATGCTACTCTAACCTGTGCAAGCCTCTTCGTCTCCAGAGAAACTACTGCAGCCTAAATCCCACTCAATTTGCTTACTGTATTCATCTCCCGGTCTACCTCTACGATTTTTACCTCCCACGCTTCTCTCCAGTACTAAATTGGCGATCCTCTGATGCCTTAGAATGTATAACACAAACCGATCCCGTCAGGTTGTACCACAAATTTCTCTTCTCCCCAGTTCTGTTCAGTACCTTCCCATTAGCTGCCTAATCCACCTATGTAATCTTCAGCATTCTTCTGTAGCCTTCCGGAAGGCGTTCGATACAGTTCCGCACTGTCGCCTGATAAACAAAGTAAGAGCCTACGGAATATCAGACCAGCTGTGTGGCTGGATTGAAGAGTTTTTAGCAAACAGAACACAGCATGTTGTTATCAATGGAGAGACGTCTACAGACGTTAAAGTAACCTCTGGCGTGCCACAGGGGAGTGTTATGGGACCATTGCTTTTCACAATATATGTAAATGACTTAGTAGATAGTGTCGGAAGTTCCATGCGGCTTTTCGCGGATGATGCTGTAGTATACAGAGAAGTTGCAGCATTAGAAAATTGTAGCGAAATGCAGGAAGATCTGCAGCGGATAGGCACTTGGTGCAGGGAGTGGCAACTGACCCTTAACATAGACAAATGTAATGTATTGCGAATACATAGAAAGAAGGATCCTTTATTGTATGATTATATGATAGCGGAACAAACACTGGTAGCAGTTACGTCTGTAAAATATCTGGGAGTATGCGTGCGGAACGATTTGAAGTGGAATGATCATATAAAATTAATTGTTGGTAAGGCGGGTACCAGGTTGAGATTCATTGGGAGAGTGCTTTGAAAATGTAGTCCATCAACAAAGGAGGTGGCTTACAAAACACTCGTTCGACCTATACTTGAGTATTGCTCATCAGTGTGGGATCCGTACCAGGTCGGGTTGACGGAAGAGATAGAGAAGATCCAAAGAAGAGCGGCGCGTTTCGTTACCGGGTTATTTGGTAACCGTGATAGCGTTACGGAGATGTTTAATAAACTCAAGTGGCAGACTCTGCAAGAGAGGCGCTCTGCATCGCGGTGTAACTTGCTCGCCAGGTTTCGAGAGGGTGCGTTTCTGGATGAGGTATCGAATATATTGCTTCCCCCTACTTATACCTCCCGAGGAGATCACGAATGTAAAATTAGAGAGATCAGAGCGCGCACGGAGGCTTTCAGACAGTCGTTCTTCCCGCGAACCATACGCGACTGGAACAGGAAAGGGAGGTAATGACAGTGGCACGTAAAGTGCCCTCCGCCACACACCGTTGCGTGGCTTGCGGAGTATCAATGTAGATGTAGATGTAGCACCACATTTCGAAAGCTTCTATTCTCTCCTTGTCTAAACTGTTTATCATCCATGCTTCACTTCCATACATGGCTACACTCCGTACAAATATTTTCAGAAAGGACTTCCTGACACTTAAATCTATACTCGATGTTAACAAATTTCTCTTTTCCAGAAATGCTTTTCTTGCCAGTACAGTTTACATTTTATAGCTTCTCTACTTCGACCATCATCACTCATTTTGCTTCCCACGTAGCAAAACTCGTTTACTACTTTATGTGTCTCATTTCCTAATCTAGTTCCCTTAGCGTTACCTGATTTAATTCGACTGCATTCCATTATCCTTGTTTTTCTTTTGTTGATATTCATCTTACATCCTCCGTTCAACTGCTCTTCCAAGTCGTTTGCTGTCTCTGACAGAATTACAATGTCATCGGCAAACCTCAAAGGTTTCATTTGTCCTCTCTGAACTTTAATTCCTACTCCAAATTTTTCTTTTGTTTCCTTTACTGCTTGGTCAATATACAGACTGAATAACATCGGGGATAGGCTATAACGCTGTCTCACTTCCTTCTCAACCACTGCTTCCCTTTCGTGCCCCTTGACTCGTGTAACTGCAATATGATTTCTGTACAAATTGTAAATAGGCTTTCGCTCCCTGTATTTTGCCCCTGCCACCTTTAGAATTAGAAAGAGAGTATTCCAGTCAACATTGTCAAAAGCTTTCTCCAAGTCTATAGATACTACACTCCTGGAAATGGAAAAAAGAACACATTGACACCGGTGTGTCAGACCCACCATACTTGCTCCGGACACTGCGAGAGGGCTGTACAAGCAATGATCACACGCACGGCACAGCGGACACACCAGGAACCGCGGTGTTGGCCGTCGAATGGCGCTAGCTGCGCAGCATTTGTGCACCGCCGCCGTCAGTGTCAGCCAGTTTGCCGTGGCATACGGAGCTCCATCGCAGTCTTTAACACTGGTAGCATGCCGCGACAGCGTGGACGTGAACCGTATGTGCAGTTGACGGACTTTGAGCGAGGGCGTATAGTGGGCATGTGGGAGGCCGGGTGGACGTACCGCCGAATTGCTCAACACGTGGGGCGTGAGGTCTCCACAGTACATCGATGTTGTCGCCAGTGGTCGGCGGAAGGTGCACGTGCCCGTCGACCTGGGACCGGACCGCAGCGACGCACGGATGCACGCCAAGACCGTAGGATCCTACGCAGTGCCGTAGGGGACCGCACCGCCACTTCCCAGCAAATTAGGGACACTGTTGCTCCTGGGGTATCGGCGAGGACCATTCGCAACCGTCTCCATGAAGCTGGGCTACGGTCCCTCACACCGTTAGGCCGTCTTCCGCTCACGCCCCAACATCGTGCAGCCCGCCTCCAGTGGTGTCGCGACAGGCGTGAATGGAGGGACGAATGGAGACGTGTCGTCTTCAGCGATGAGAGTCGCTTCTGCCTTGGTGCCAATGATGGTGGTATGCGTGTTTGGCGCCGTGCAGGTGAGCGCCACAATCAGGACTGCGTACGACCGAGGCACACAGGGCCAACACCCGGCATCATGGTGTGGGGAGCGATCTCCTACACTGGCCGTACACCACTGGTGATCGTCGAGGGGACACTGAATAGTGCACGGTACATCCAAACCGTCATCGAACCCATCGTTCTACCATTCCTAGACCGGCAAGGGAACTTGCTGTTCCAACAGGACAATGCACGTCCGCATGTATCACGTGCCACCCAACGTGCTCTAGAAGGTGTAAGTCAACTACCCTGGCCAGCAAGATCTCCGGATCTGTCCCCCATTGAGCATGTTTGGGACTGGATGAAGCGTCGTCTCACGCGGTCTGCACGTCCAGCACGAACGCTGGTCCAACTGAGGCGCCAGGTGGAAATGGCATGGCAAGCCGTTCCACAGGACTACATCCAGCATCTCCACGATCGTCTCCATGGGAGAATAGCAGCCTGCATTGCTGCGAAAGGTGGATATACACTGTACTAGTGCCGACATTGTGCATGCTCTGTTGCCTGTGTCTATGTGCCTGTGGTTCCGTCAGTGTGATCATGTGATGTATCTGACCCCATGAATGTGTCAATAAAGTTTCCCCTTCCTGGGACAATGAATTCACGGTGTTCTTATTTCAATTTCCAGGAGTGTATAAACGTAGGTTGTCTTTCTTTAACCCGTCTCCTATGAGAAGTCGTAGGATCAGTATTGCCTCGATTGTTCCTACATTTCTCCGGAATCCAAACTCCTCATCCCCGAAGTCGGCCTCTACCAGTTTCTCCATTCTTCTGTAAAGGATTCGTGTTAGTATTTTGCATCCGTGACTTGTTAAGCTGATAGTTCGGTAATTTTCACACTTGTCAGCACCTGCTTTCTTTGGAAGTGGAATTACCACATGTCTCTTGAAGTCTGAGCGTATTTCGCCTGTCTCGTACATCTTGGACACCAGATGGTAGAGTTTTGTCACGGATGGCTCTTCCAAGGCTGTCACTAGCTCTAACGGAAAGTTTTCTACTCCCGAGCCCTTGTTTCGAGATAAGTCTTGCAATGCTTTGTCAAATTCTTCATGCAGTATCATGTTTTCCTTCTCATCTTCATCTACGTCCTCTTCCCTTTCCATAATATTGCCCTCAAGTACATCTCCCTTGTATAGACCCTGCATATACTCGTTCTATCTTTCTGCTTGCCCTCCTTGGCTTAGGACTGATTTTGCACCTGAGCTGATGATATTCGTATATGTGGTTCACTTTTCTCCAAAGGTCTCCTTAATTTCCCCGTAGGCAGTACCTTGCCCCTAGATATACATACCTCTACATTCTTACATTTGTCCTCTAGCCATTTCTGCTTAGCTATTTTACACTTCCCGTCGATCTCATTTTTTAGACGTTTGTATTTCCTTTCGCCTGCTTTCTCTGTATGTCCTAAAAAATCTTCGATATGGTATCTCTTGAAACACAAAAGAGTTCGGCTGCTTGATGATGGAAGCACTTAGCTCCGACGTAATGCACTCATAACTACACAGGACAGTGTTCTGATCACGACTGACTCTTGAAACGTATTGATGACACTGCACAGTTGCCGTTCGTAGTCAATTACAACAGCGCAACCTGCAGGCTTGGCTAACATCCGCATTTATGGGCAAGCGTGCGTTTGTCTCTGTTCTTCCATATTTTGTCCAACCCCTGTAAATGAATGTGTGAGATTTTGCACACTGGCCTCCATCTTCAGTCGCAATAGCCAGTAAGATTATACGACTACAAAGTTGGCAGTTTTTCACGTGTATAATTTGTTGTCTGCATCTCGCTCCACTTTCTCCCAACCTATGTCAGACAATAAATCTTCTCGCAACGTGGGACTGAATCTTATAGCTCACAGAGCGAGAAATGTTACGACTGCATTAAATTCTCGTCTGAACCAGGCTGCATACTAGGCCGCAGTTGCATACTCGTACACAACAGCATTTGTGCATTCGGGCATACAACGGCAAGGGCAAAGATGTACTTTAAAATTGTTTATCTTTCGTTATCAATCAACGATAACACCTGTGAGTAGCGCCTTGCTTCAACAATATCCTTGACTCTATTGAAATTCTATCGTAATAAACTATAACTTTTCATTTATAATTAATCACTTTTCAATAAAACATAAACTTGCTTTCCATGTCTAAATAAATATTAATTATCTTTCTTTCCGTTGCAAGTTATTAACTGAAAAATACTGTTCCTTCTCTTCAATTTTTTTGAACTTTGCTTTTATCAGTATTCCTGCCTTTTACTTTATTGGTCTTTGGATTTACTTTGTTACGAAAAGATATATTTGACATATTACTCTGCTTTGAAATAAGCCTTTGTATATTTTTCTTGCAATAGTTTGGATAGAAGGACAGGTCGGGTACTGACTTTTTCAGTTTAAAAGAGTTAATTCATCATTTCCTACAATTAATTCTTTTACAGGTACAAGTCAGCCTTTTACTTTATGAGTGTTGGTTCTCTATTCAAAACCCCACTTAGCGGAGATGTGATGAAAAGTAAATAAATAAATAAAACAAAAACAAAAAACGTGAGTGTCACCGCCACTTTTCAGCTACAATGAACTTTAAATAATCAGACAAAGCTCAACCACTTCAGGCGTTGACTTCCGCGACTCGCTAACATTTAAAACCCAAAACACAGCACTCGATGTTCTCTTTTAGAGAGAATTAGTGAATTCTATACTACATGGTTCTTCATTTGACGTTTAGTGACAAGGAGGAAAACTATCAAATTCTCAGTAAACTTCCGATTGTTTCTCAATAAGTAACTCTTCCGTAGGCCGACCGTTCTCTTTAATACAGACTACACATTCAGTGCATCCAACGTGCTTTCCGGAATTTACTATATTACGAAGTTCACGCCGAAGTCCCACAATAAATTCTAACCAAATTTCGTCAGTGGTTGCGCACACCTATACAACTACAATAATGCAATGCAGTGCTACTACCCCTAAGTGAGTGCTTCAGTCCTCAACCACAAACTAACTAAACGACATCGCGTGAACCAGTGTCTCTTCGCATACAGCACCCAACGGAAAATCTCACAAAAATACTGAAACACGGTTCGCCGACCATCACGTGGCTATTGAGCAACAGAACACACCATTAATCACAAACAGGAAAAACGAATCACACACTTCAGTACATCGAAGCTATGACTGGCGTCTCTACACTCTACCAAAATCGGCGAAATAATCATTTTCTAGACAAGCTGACAATCTTCTCAAAGTATCTGAGACGCTTTGCTAAACCAGCAGGACAGGACAGGCAGTTTAAATTGTGGAAAGGGGCCAAAATAAGCGGCTGTCAGTTACACTCGAACATACAACTTTATTTATTTGACCAAACATTACAAGAGCCAAGAAAATAAAGAAAAAAACATCGCATTAATTTTGAGAACTTAATAACCGGCTGAATGCGCCATACAATCTCATGCCTTAAGGCCAAGACCTTCTTAATTTAAAATCGGCTGAAAGCCAATAACTTAAAGCTCAAACCAAAATCAGAAATTTAAAAGGCAGAAGGCCTTATCTTAAAATCAGTTCTTTAATTAGACTGAAGCCCCAAACAATCTGACACCTTAACAGCAGAACAACCTTAATTTAAAAATCGGCTTAAGGCCTATCACTCAAAACTCAAATCAAAATAAATATTCGAAAGGCCAAAGGCCTTACTGAAAACAGTTCCTTAAATTAGGCGGAAGGCCCAAACAATCTTACACCTTAAGGGCAAAACAACCTTAATTTAAAAATCGGCTAGAAACCATACAAATGCAAACAACAAGAACAAATAAGAAAAGGCAATACATCCAACGGCGCTTAGAAGTTTCCGAGAGTCGGCCTGGAATTAAAACACTAACGCTCGCTTAGGTGAGACAGGCAGTCGGCCCAACCATTCTCGATCTGACGACAACCCAACCAACATACAGTCAACGGATCCACCGACAAGATAACTTCCACTCCACCCAATCAGCGCACAACAGGGAATTCAATGGAACAACGTAGAAAATATTGGCGCCCACAACCAATTATACATTGAGCTGTCAAACTACTCAACATGCTTGACAGCGACAAAATGATGATGAAAATACACTGCCTGAATGTACGCCAATGGCCAGGGCAAGTAACCGGAACGTTAACAGCCACAAGGTAGAAGATTCCGCTGGTGCACTTCAATTCAAAATAACCAAGTACCGTTAAGCTCCAACATAGGGTGGCTAAAATTTGCCAACTTGAAAACACATGTTGTTGCTCGCGGGAATGTCCCAACAGCCAACAACGTAATCCAAACGACACAATGTGAACAGTCGTGACTTGCTGGTAGATTAAGTTAAAACTCAACTTTCGTGTCCAGGATCGGTGGGCTACGGACCTCGTAGCAATGGGAACAGCATGACACACAACGACCGCGCGTGGACGCCGCCAGCGACCCCGGCCAAACCACGCGCTGCGGAGATTTCCTCGCTGCTCCACGCCAACCGACCAACTAGTCACAAACAGCACAGCCAGAAACTATAAGCGCCAGGCCAAAGATAGTACAAGGTGCGAATGTCGATACACACCGCTGCGGCCACTCGTGGAGAGAGAGGATAACAGCATAATCATGATAACCGCGCTAGACTAAACACAGAATACCAACCAAGGCTTAATCCAACGCATAACATGAGCCAGCCACGGCTCAGTATCTTTCTAAACGACTTAGATCTGCTTTGAACACACTTGAGCTCTACCCTTGTTGCAGACAAATATACTTATTGTTCGTGTCAGCCGATCTCAGCAAACCACTGGGATCATCTCCCTCGAGGCTCACTACTCGAACAATACTCGGATATTCAACTCTAATTCCAAAAAGACAAGTCAAGAACCATTCCCTGCGAACAAACATATCATGATAATTATATCTTTAACAATAAGTGTTTCTTCTTATCAGTCTCCGCCAAACGTTCCTAGCGGCCAGCTGCATCGTAATTGTTATCTTTGCCGCACGCCGCAATTCAGCAGTCAGCTGGGCGTGGCAAACTCGCAGCCTTTACAGGACACAGCTTTTCTCGACCGTCGGGTGTCACATATCTACAACATTTTAACATAAGAAAATTACACAAATAACGCAGAAAATTCATCATTCTCCTAGAACACAAAAATCGATAGTAAGTTGAGGAGATACAAACAAGTGGTGCGCTCTTTTCAGGATGAAGACGGTTTGGCGCAATACAACTTCCCGTAACTTTGTCTTCTCAATGTATATGCTCAAGACATCAGTGCTCTTCGGCACTAGACAAAAAAACTCGCCTGTGGAGGGGCACAGTGTACTTCACAACACTGCTACATTATCGCATGGGACACGCCATTTGCGTAAGTGGTCTGCCGTTCAGAGAAACCACCGAGCTCATATTCGCCAACTGGCGAGGACAGGGCGAGTTCGCTAAATTGCTTCCTTTCCTGAACTCGGCTAACTTGGTCAAAGACGCACGCCAACCTCTGCCACGGTGAATGCGACATTAGGCGGCCGTGCACTAGACTCAGGTAACCAGGTTACCCCAACGCCACTTAGATTGCTACTATCATGATATTTAGTATCATGATATTGAGCACACACATTATAGAAATTGTATTAGAAACTTTTTTTAGAATAAAAAATTCGAATTTTGAAATTTTAAGAATTAAAACAATTGTTTTCGGAAAATTCAAAGTTTTTCTGAATCTGTAAAGTAGCAAACATTTTTAAACCTTGGAAGAAACTGAATAAAGCAGAACAAATGTCAGTTCTGTAATTCAAATAATTTTGGGGATGTAGCCTTTTCCAGATTTCAACGCATAACAAAAATGTCATAATTATTTGTCGCTTTAAATATTAAGAGTTCTAAAATGAAAAAACAAAAAAAATTAATTTTGGATTTTTCATTACTCTGACAGGTGGAATAAAATGGCAAATAATTTCAAAATTCTAAATCATTAATATTCAAATTTAATTTTTAATGTTTGATTTCACATGGAATAACCCTGATGATTTCATTATTAAACACGCTAATTTGTGCGTAGCTAAAAAAAAATGTGTATAGGCCTAATGAAACCATCAGTCCCTGTACAAGTTTCGGATTTTCAGTAACAAAACAGGTAAATTGGAGTGTATAAGTGTATGGTTAAATGATGATGGCGTCCTCTTGGGTAAAATATTCCAGAGGTAAAATAGTCCCCCATTCGGATCTCCGGGCGGGGACTACTCAAGAGGAAAGAAAACTGGCGTTCTACGGATCGGAGCGTGGAATGTCAGATCCCTTAATCGGGTAGGTAGGTTAGAAAATTTAAAAAGGGAAATGGATAGGTTAAAGTTAGACATAGTAGGAATTAGTGAATTTCGGTGGCAGGAGGAACAAGACTTTTGGTCAGGCGAATACAGGGTTATATATACAAAATCAAATAGGGGTAATGCAGGAGTAGGTTTAATATTGAATAAGAAAATAGGAGTGCGGGTAAGCTACTACAAACAGCATAGTGAACGCATTATTGTGGCCAAGATAGACACGAAGCCCACGCCTACTACAGTATTACAAGTTTATATGCCAACTAGCTCTGCAGATGATGAAGAAATTGATGAAATGTATGATGAGATAAAAGAAATTATTCAGATAATGAAGGGAGACGAAAATTTAATAGTCATGGGTGACTGAAATTCGAGTGTAGGAAAAGGGAGAGAAGGAAACATAGTAGGTGAATATGGATTGGGGGTAAGAAATGAAAGAGGAAGCCGTCTGATAGAATTTTCCACAGAGCATAACTTAGTCATAGCTAACACTTAGTTCAAGAATCATAAAAGAAGGTTGTATACATGGAAGAATCCCGGAGATACTAAAAGGTATCAGATAGATTATATAATGTTAAGACAGAGATTTAGGAACCAGGTTTTAAATTGTAAGACCTTTCCAGGGGCAGATGTGGACTCTGACCGCAATCTATTGGTTATGAACTGCAGATTAAAATTGAAGAAACTGCAAAAAGATGGGAATTTAAGGAGATGGGACCTGGATAATCTGAAAGAACCAGAGGTTGTACAGAGTTTCAGGGAGAGCATAAGGGAACAATTGACAGCAGTGGGGGAAAGAAGTACAGTAGAAGAAGAATGGGTAGCTCTGAGGGATGAAGTAGTGAAGGCAGCAGAGGATCAAATAGGTAGAAAGACGACGGCTAGTAGAAACCCTTGGGTAACACAAGAAATATTGAATTTAATTGATGAAAGGAGAAAATATAAAAATGCAGTAAATGAAGCAGGCAAAAAGGAATACAAATGTCTCACAAATCAAATCGACAGGAAGTGCAAAGTGGCTAAGCAGGGATGGCTAGAGGACAAATGTAAGGGTGTAGAGGCTTATCTCACTAGGGGTAAGATAGATGCTGCCTACAGGAAAATTAAAGAGACCTTTGGAGAAAAGAGAACCACTTGTATGAATGTCAAGAGCTCAGATGGAAACCCAGTTGTAACCAAAGAAGGGAAAGCAGAAAAATGGAAGGAGTATATAGAGGGTCTATACAAGGGCGATGTACTTGAGGACAATATTATAGAAATGGAAGAGAATGTAGATGATGATGAAATGGGAGATACGATACTGCGTGAAGAGTTTGACAGAGCACTGAAAGACGTGAGCCGAAACAAGACCCCGGGAGTAGACAACATTCCATTAGAACTACTGACGGCCTTGGGAGAGCCAGTCCTGACAAAACTCTACCATCTGGTGAGCAAAATGTATGAGACAGGCGAAATACCCACAGACTTCAAGAAGAATATAATAATTCCAATCCCAAAGAAAGCAGGTGTTGACAGATGTGAAAATTACCGAACTATCAGTTTAGCAAGTCACAGCTGCAAAATACTAACACGAATTCTTTACAGACGAATGGAAAAACAGGTAGAAGCCGACCTCGGGGATCATCAGTTTGGATTCCGTAGAAATATTGGAACACGTGAGGCAATACTGACCTTACGACTTATCTTAGAAGAAAGATTAAGGAAAGGCAAACCTACGTTTCTAGCATGACAGTGTTGACAGTGTTGACTGGAACACTCCCTTTCAAATTCTAAAGGTGGCAGGGGTAAAATACAGGGAGCGAACGGCTATTTACAATTTGTACAGAAACCAGATGACAGTTATAAGAGTCGAGGGACATGAAAGGGAAGCAGTGGTTGGGAAGGGAGTGAGACAGGGTTGTAGCCTATCCCCGATGTTATTCAATCTGTGCATTGAGCAAGCAGTAAAGGAAACAAAAGAAAAATTCGGAGTAGGTATTAAAATACATGGAGAAGAAATAAAAAGTTTGAGGTTCGCCGATGACATTGTAATTCTGTCAGAGACAGCAAAGGACTTGGAAGAGCAGTTGAACGGAATGGACAGTGTTGGGAAAGGAGGATATAAGATGAACATCAACAAAAGCAAAACGAGGATAATGGAATGTAGTCGAATTAAGTCGGGTGATGCTGAGGGAATTAGATTAGGAAATGAGACACTTAAAGTCGTAAAGGAGTTTTGCTATTTGGGGAGCAAAATAACTAATGATGGTCGAAGTAGAGAAGATATAAAATGTAGACTGGCAATGGCAAGGAAAGCGTTTCTGAAGAAGAGAAATTTGGTAACATCGAGTATAGATTTAAGTGTCAGGAAGTCATTTCTGAAAGTATTTGTATGGAGTGTAGCCATGTATGGAAGTGAAACATGGACGATAAATAGTTTGGACAGGAAGAGAATAGAAGCTTTTGAAATGTGGTGCTACAAAAGAATGCTGAAGATTACATGGGTAGATCACATAACTAATGAGGAGGTATTGAATAGAATTGGGGAGGAGTTTGTGGCACAACTTGACGAGAAGAAGAGACCGGTTGGTAGGACATCTTCTGAGGCATCAAGGGATCACAAATTTAGCATTGGAGGGCAGCGTGGAGGGTAAAAATCGTAGAGGGAGACCAAGAGATGAATACACTAAGCAGATTCAGAAGGATGTAGGTTGCAGTAGGTACTGGGAGATGAAGAAACTTGCACAGGATAGGGTAGCATGGAGAGATGCATCAAACCAGTCTCAGGACTGAAGACCACAACAACAACAACAAGTGTATGAAATAACTGATATGACTAATTTTGTTAAAATAGCGATGTATGCCATTGGAAATATAATATTTAGCCAGAAAAAAAGCGTTTCTAGAAGTGCCTGCCAGTAGAAACTGTTCTTGGATCGAAAATACTTGTGTGACTACTCTTGGTAGGTGGGATGCTCAGCGCACAGGCCTTCTCTCTGGGTAGCGTTGATTAATCAGGGAATTCGTCCAGTCTGCAGTCTCGGCTGGTGAGGGCAGGTCAAGGCGAGCGGAAACTTTAAGGGTCAGGTTTTCACTGTCCGCTAACTGCCAGAATGAATTCAGCACGAACTATACAATCAAGAGAAATTAAAGGAAATGCTCTACAACCATCATCCGCTCCCACTCATAATAAAGCTCTTTTGCGTATAACTCGGAATATATTGATTAATTAGACCTATCTTATCGATATAACGATGGATTAAGTGTGTTGCATGGAAAGGAGAACAAAACATGAGGCTGGCTACAGCATGACATGTTTCAAAGTTTTATGAACTAATATGCCACACAACTTATTATACAGGGTGTTTCAAAAATGACCGGTATATTTGAAACGGCAATAAAAACTAAACGAGCAGCGATAGAAATGCACCGTTTGTTGCAATATGCTTGGGACAACAGTACATTTTCAGGCGGACAAACTTTCGAAATTACAGTAGTTACAATTTTCAACAACAGATGGCGCTGCAAGTGATGTGAAAGATATAGAAGACAACGCAGTCTGTGGGTGCGCCATTCTGTACATCGTCTTTCTGCTGTAAGCGTGTGCTGTTCACAACGTGCAAGTGTGCTGTAGACAACATGGTTTATTCCTTAGAACAGAGGATTTTTCTGGTGTTGGAATTCCACCGCCTAGAACACAGTGTTGTTGCAACAAGACGAAGTTTTCAACGGAGGTTTAATGTAACCAAAGGACCAAAAAGCGATACAATAAAGGATCTGTTTGAAAAATTTCAACAGACTGGGAACGTGACGGATGAACGTGCTGGAAAGGTAGGGCGACCGCGTGCGGCAACCACAGAGGGCAACGCGCAGCTAGTGCAGCAGGTGATCCAACAGGGCCTCGGGTTTCCGTTCGCCGTGTTGCAGCTGCGGTCAAAATGACGCCAACGTCCACGTATCGTCTCATGCGCCAGACTTTACACCTCTATCCATACAAAATTCAAATGCAGCAACCCCTCAGCGCCGCTACCATTGCTGCACGAGAGACATTCGCTAACGATATAGTGCACAGGATTGATGACGGTGATATGCATGTGGGCAGCATTTGGTTTACTGACGAAGCTTATTTTTACCTGGACGGCTTCGTCAATAAACAGAACTGGCGCATATGGGGAACCGAAAAGCCCCATGTTGCAGTCCCATCGTCCCTGCATCCTCAAAAAGTACTGGTCTGGGCCGCCATTTCTTCCAAAGGAATCATTGGCCCATTTTTCAGATCCGAAACGATTACTGCATCACGCTATCTGGACATTCTTCGTGAATTTGTGGCGGTACAAACTGCCTTAGACGACACTGCGAACACCTCGTGGTTTATGCAAGATGGTGCCCGGCCACATCGCACGGCCGACGTCTTTAATTTCCTGAATGAATATTTCGATGATCGTGTGATTGCTTTGGGCTATCCGAAACATACAGGAGGCGGCGTGGATTGGCCTCCCTATTCGCCAGACATGAACCCCTGTGACTTCTTTCTGTGGGGACACTTGAAAGACCAGGTGTACCGCCAGAATCTAGAAACAATTGAACAGCTGAAGCAGTACATCTCATCTGCATGTGAAGCCATTCCGCCAGACACGTTGTCAAAGGTTTCGGGTAATTTCATTCAGTGACTACGCCATATTATTGCTACGCATGGTGGATATGTGGAAAATATCGTACTATAGAGTTTCCCAGACCGCAGCGCCATCTGTTGTTGAAAATTGTAACTACTGTAATTTCGAAAGTTTGTCTGCCTGAAAATGTACTGTTGTCCCAAGCATATTGCAACAAACGGTGTATTTCTATCGCTGCTCGTTTAGTTTTTATTGCCGTTTCAAATATACCGGTCATTTTTGAAACACCCTGTATCTTCTCTTACTTTTATTAAGGTTAGAGGAGCCTGTTATTTTCTGCAGCCTTCTTAGATCCTTCTAGCTGACTTTGGACATGGAAGTCAACTTAAAAGGACCGGAGAGTCTTGAACTCCTGGGCAAGTAGAGAGAAGAGAATTCGCTGTGCCCGTCTCCGCACAGGAGGCGCTTTGGGAATGGCCTATCTACCGTAAAACTGCTTTGTGCGAGACGCTAGGAAAAATCCTTGTGAAAACCTAAAAATTTAAAAGCTAGGCTTACCGGTCGGAATGGGAGAGTAAGAAGCTGGCTTTTTTTTCCTGCAGCCACACGATCAAACAATGTTCATTTAAATTCAAGTAAAGGGACTCTATTGTCTCACCATAATTATATCTGCAGAAGGCGCGTTTTTCTGGTTGGAGTTGGAAACCTGTCACGCAATGGTAGAAATTTTCTGCGTCACTAATTGCACCAGAATATCATTGTTTAGCTCTTACAAAATATGAGAGTGTTGGAGTTTGTTAAACTTATTTATAAAATTACTATTGGTCAGACTCACAAGATTTGCTGCAATCGGCAGGCGAGATTCCTATCTGGCAGAACCAGTCCAGTTTTGGAGGGTAATGTGAAAGGACATTTGCTGCATATACACCGAGGGGATGACTCTTGTTGTCGGTAGGGGAAAGAGGAGATACCTGCAGCCGAGGTATCGCAGCGAGGGACTTCTCCATCTTAGGACCGAGTGCAGAAGAGCTGGACTCACAATATCCAGCCGCTACTGCCGCCGTCTGGCGCACTCATACCGACACTATTTCAGAGTGGCAAAAATAGTTTTGTATCACCTCGGTTCCGAGAGGTCCAAAACCTGTACAGAAAATTGGAATAGAGATCAGCATAAACATCATTTCCGCCATTTTTATTGCTCATGAAAACCACACATTGAATGTTGTACCACCATACAGCCAGATCTTCAGAGGTGGTGGTCCAGATTGCTGTACACAACGGTACCTCTAATATCGAGTAGCAGGGTCCTCTTGCACTGATGTGTGCCTGTATTCGTCATGGCATACTATCCACAAGTTCATCAAGGCACTGTTGGTCCACATTGTTCCACTCCTCAACAGCGATTCGGCGTAGATTCCTCAGAGTGGTGGTCGGTCACGTCGTCCATAAACAGCCCTTTTCAATCTATCCCAGGCGTGTGCGATAGGGTTTATGTCTGGAGAAAATGCTGGTCACTCTATTAGAGCGATGTCGTTATAGAAGGAAGTCATTCACAAGATGTGCACGATGGGGGCGCGAATTGTCGTCCATGAAGACGAATGCCTCGCCAGTATGTTGCCGATATGGTTGCACTATCGGTCGGAGGATGGCATTCACGTATCGTACAGCCGTTACGGTGCCTTCCATGACCACCAGCAGCGAACGTCGCCCCACATAATGTCACCCCAAAACAGCAGCGAGTCTCCACTTTGCTGCACTCGCTGGACGGTGTGTCTAAGGCGTTCTGCGTGTCTGGATTGCCTCCAAACACGTCTCCGACGATTGTCTGGTTGAAGACGTACGCGACACTCGTCGGTGAAGAGAACGTGGTGCCAATCCTGAGCGGTTCATTCGGCATGTTCTTGGGCCCATCTGTACCGCGCTGCATGGTGTCGTGGTTGCAAAGATGGACCTCGCCATGGACGTCGGGAGTGAAGTTGCGCATCAAGCAGCCTATTGCGCACAGTTTGAGTCGTAACACGACGTCCTGTGGCTGCACGAAAAGCATTATTCAACATGGTGGCGTTGCTGTCAGGGTTCCTCCGAGCCATAATCCATAGGTAGCGGTCATCCACTGCAGTAGTAGCCCTTGGGCGGCCTGAACGAGGCATGTCATCGACAGTTCCTGTCTCTCTGTATCTCCTCCATGTCCGAACAACATCGCTTTGGTTCACTCCGAGACGCCTGGACACTTTCCTTGTTGAGAGCCCTTCCTGGCACAAAGTAACAATGCAGACGCGATCGATCCGCGGTATTGACCGTCTAGGCATGGTTGAACTACGGACAACACGACCCGTGTACCTCGTTCCTGGTGGAATGGCTGGAACTGGTCGGCTGTCGGACCTCTCCGTCGATGCGGTTGTTTATATCTTTGGCCGTTTTTATGACGTCTCTGAACAATAAAGGGACTGTGTCTGTGATACAATATCGACAGTCAACGTCTATCTTCAGGAGTTATTCTAACTGGCGTGATACAAAACTTTTTTGATGTTGTACATCCTGGTTTAACTGCACGGTCTTGACTTTCGCAGCCAGCTAGTTGGTTCCGACATGCACTTTAGTTATTTTACTCTTGTTCGTACTTACTTTTCTGAGTTCTTTCGATATACCACTGAACTCTTTTACAGTCATTAGCAGTATCCATGTTATGTTTTTATGGTATGCTTTCCTGTGCCCACCCCCATGCACCAAGCCAATATTTCGTAATTAACATCCTTTTGTCCACTTATTGAATGTTTACACACTTAATTAAATAGCTAATTCATTTGTTTCATGTTTTGTGATAATAAACCAAATCGTTGTGATGACTGCTAGCTTTTTTTGTAGTTTAGATGAGCCCCTTTGTTAATGTACCCATACGTTGTGTGGTACCCAAAGTTTCTTGCTTCGTTGGGCCACTCCTAGTAGTTTTCGTTCAATAAGACGTTTCTGTTCTGAAGAATTGTTTTTCTTAGATTTTCGTTATGTTACAGGGAACTTGTTTTCCCTGTAGGTCACCTGGGGTCGAACTTACAGAATCTTAGGAGTACGCTTAACAGCTGACCTGCCACCTCACAGGTCGCACATGTGTTTCGTAAGCTGTCTCCTTTTTATAGTCCGTTACATGGTTAGCCCGAATTGGTTTCTTCAACTTTGTCAGTTTACAGAGACGACTGTGTGCGTTTCATGTGTGACCTAGGTGCAAGTTATTTCGTTGTTTGGCCTCTTCATGGTTATTGTAGGCCTCCAAAAAACCAACATTACTCTTAAAATTTGTCAATCATTTGCTAACTTTCAGCCGGCTGCTGTGGCCGAGCGGTTCTAGGTGCTTCAGTGTGGAACCGCGTGACCGCTACGGTCGCAGGTTCGAATCCTGCCTCGGGCATGGATGTGTGTGATGTCCTTCGGTTAGTTAGGTTTAAGTAGTTCTAAATTGTAGGGGACTGATGACCTCGGATGTTAAGTCCCATAGTGCTCAGAGCCATTTTTGCTAACTTTCATTTAAATTAACTTGCTACTTGCCAGGTTTCAACTTTATTTTCATGTTTAGCAGCAATACAAAGCCTTAGAAGACAGCACGTAGTGGCAACGAGAAAACAATATTATTGTGGAGTATCCATAACAACACTCTATTTCCAGAGTCGTCATATTAAAGTGTATATATGTGACATTGTACATTTTAAATACAATGTGATTATCAGTTATGTACAACGATGTTGTTCACACGTTCCACCTAAGTGTCATATTCTAATTCTTTATACTGTTGCTTTTTAATTAATACTGAAGTCGTAACTGGCCAGTAGCAAGGGAGGTTGAATAAAAATCAGCAAATACAAGCGGTAAACGACGGCTTAAAATGTTTGCTGAGATTGCTTGTCCCTATTATTAGACAATATAGATTCGTTCCTCCGTAGTCACCGCCCAGAAGGGTGTCACAGTGACAATAACAGTAGTCCTGTATGATTGAGAGCCAGCTTCAGATCCCCATCCAGACAACCAGATTTTGGATTTCTCATGGTAAATCGCTTAAGGCAAATACTCGGATGCTCCTTTTCTCGTCCTTCTCCAGCTTCACATGTGTTCCATTCCTAATACGTTGTATTTTTATTTTTGAAGCGTATGTTATGTGAACACACTTTTGGTTCTAGTCTTATAAAACACGTTAAGATGTGCTATATAGGTTCTCTCTAAATGACCCTTGAAATGTCCCCTTTGAACAATTATACATGACTGTGCTTAAACTGACACACAATATTTTTTAGCGCTACGCACTCTGACTTTCAGTAATCCCAAGAGAATGGCCCTGACTAAATTAACCTATACGTTTCACAAATCACTTACCTCACAAAAATCTTCGTTACTCGAACTACTGCAATACAGCGAGTGCCACTACTGCCAGCTAAATAAAAGATTCAAACTACAGAAGGCACTAACTACTGATAGGCATAGTTAGCAAATGAAAGATTTTAATAGAGAACAAACAATGTATTTACCTTAGTAGTCATAATATATATAGCAGTTCATGACATCCATTCTTACAAATGTACTGTTTCTGATGGACACACCTCCAGATAATAGATTCTCAAAAATGCGCCATCTCACTTCCCCACTTCCACCACTGCTGGCGGCTCGCCTCCAACTGCACAACGCTACACGCTGTTAACATCCAGCTGCCCAACACAACAATGGCAGACTACAATGCAAACCAGCCACAGACTGCACACAGCACAGCCAGTGATTTTCATACCGAGCGCTACGTGGCGTTACCAATATAAAAACCTAAACAGCCTACTTACATAGTCCCCATGCTCCCCACAAAAAATTTTTCAAATTGTTTTGGGCACTGGCCAATACATATTTGTTAAAAATTTTTTCACAATTACAATAACTAAGAACTCATATGCACACACTTATTGATACAATGTTGGTCAAAAGCTAAAATTTTCTCACAGTCCATAAAGACAGTCCTGATCGTTCATCACAGTAAAACTGTAGTGTGTTTCTCAAAGTCTGAGCATTTAAAGAAAATGCACACGGAAGTAGTGGATTTCCATGCAGTCTTGAAAAAATAGTGTTGTCCTTACAACGGAAAGACAGTGCTGACTCCTCACACGCAGACTGGTAACGGGCCACAACAGAGCAAACCCACAGCAGAGTCAGTCAAAGTTGAAGAATATTGGTAGGTAGGTCATCACAGAGCAGACCGCTGTAGTCTTGTTAGAGATTACGGTATTGGTGGGCCACCAGAGGTGCAGGCCCACTGCAGTCCTTGTAGAAATAATGGTATTGGTGGGTCATCAAAGATGCAGACCCACTGTAGTCCTTGTAGAGATGGCCAGCAGCCATCTGTTGTGACTGTGCAGGTGCACAATCACCATCGAAGAGTCTTGTGGACAATATAGCAACTCCATAAACCACCACTTGTGCACTCACAAAGTTTTTGGAATTGTCCTTAAAAGTCTTGCAGACAATACAGCAAGTCCGTAAACCACCACTTGTGCACTCACAAAGTTTTTGGAATTGTCCTTAGAACCAGCAATGCTGTTAATCAGTCGCTTGCTGAATTATTAACACACATGCAAACACTATGTCCCTACTTCTCACATATTGTCCATATACTATGACCAACGGAAATGTGTGCAGTGAAATGTAACTTACAAATTACTTAATTTGATGAACTGATGACAATTACAATTGTATAACATAAGAATACAAATACAAAGCTACAAAATACATCATTAAAGAACATAACAAGACAGATAACATTTGTAGTAAAACAGGCTTTACAAAAGAATAGAAATAAATATGTACATCAGTGTTACAAGAATTATGACATAAGTACATACATAAAAGAGCAGAATAACTTCTGAAACATCAAATTCACGCATGAGCATTAAAACAAAACAGAATAAATAATGCCTAAACATCTTTACAAAGTAAATAACATATTATCAGAAAAATTCTACAACGTAAATCGTATTAGCTAAACACATAAAGACAGGAAAAAGACAAATACACAAGGGTACATAAACACAGAGCAGAATAACACAGGAGGAAAGGACAGGGTTTGTTTACAGTGTAACATTTGGTACTGCAGTCCAACCCAAAACTTCATTCCATATATCTTTCCTCTTATTTCAACATTTGTTTCCACCAAAAAAAAAACTCTATCCAACCGTGCTTTCTGTATTTATATGTTCACATTTTTCTTACCTCATTATTTATTTTCCATTATCTTACCTCATCATTTATTTCCAAGAAAATGCTACCTATACCTGCTTTCTTTACTTTTTTCGTATAACTTCTCAATTGCATTTCTTCCAATTCATCACAACTCATTCTCTTATATAGTCTACCCCCTCTTAAGCTAACTTAAATCTACTGAGTTCAGATGCTAAACTAAGGGACGAGGCAATGCAGCAGCACAAAACAATTAATACAAACAGCAATGAAAAAAAATGGAAATTGTCAAAGCAAGCAGCAGCAAATCTAAATTAGCACAGCTAATGCAACATTACAACTAATATGAGCCAATGTGCAGCAACAAAAAAAATAAATCAGTAGTAAAACTGGCTTAACAGAGTAATACAAAATGACATTCAGTAGCACTATGCATGGCAAACAGCAGCAGCAAATGCTATAACTTATACCTAAACATGGCAAAGCTCAAGCAGAAAAAATATTACACTAAAGACAACAATGCAGATAAGGGAAATGTCTATTCACATCTTAATATCTATGTAATTAAAGTGGTGCACCACAACTTATTCTATGAGAAATATTACCAAGTAGTTGAAAAGAAACTTATGTATGCAAGTCCTGTGAAGAGAAATGCCTTTTTGTGCTCCTTTGTTTCTTTTAAGTAGATCATAAAGTTATTTACTGGATCTGTAGGCATAAAATATCTATATTAGTACATATATAAAATTTTATTTTCACCAATGCTGCAGTGCAGCTAGAAACTAGATATTAAACAAAATGAGTAAACTCTCAGCTAGAAAGACAATAGATGTAAAATGTTTCTCATCATTTCATTAGGCATTTTAGTAAATATCATAAATTAAGAGCTCCACAGTATAATCATATGTTTTCAAGTTTGAGTGCGTCGTATTTGCGATGCTTTCTACAAAGGAATGTCAATAGCGAGGATAATGGCCTCTTTTTTTTTCTCCACCTGTGCCTCTGAAAGGCACACACTAATAGCTTTTTTCCAGGCGACTGTCGCACAGCTGGGTGCTTACAGTGAATTACCTTCCTTACCAAAATATTTACGACACCAGTTTGCACTACAGTGACAGTCACATATAAAAAATTTCACAGGTTGAGAATTTGCAAATGTGTAGAAACAAAATCCTATGAATATAACAGTATGCAAAAAATTTTCGCCTGCATTGTGATACATTCATGCATTTACACACATTTCATAACTCTTAAAGTACGATTCTCAGCTTATTGATCAGAAACATACCTCAATACCGTAATACACATCGTCATCGTAATAATAACATCATAACAGATCAATCACATCTCAGAATCGTCGCAGCTTCTTTCAATAATTTCAAGACCTTCAGTAAAGTCATCTACGTCAAATGTACTTCAAAAATCATGATCCTTTACCAAATACATCATTCAAAGCTCTCATAGTATCAAAATGATTCCGAAAAAATATGGACAGTTCACAAAGTACAGACAAAATACAGTTTCATAAGTGTGAAGTTATCCAGCTGTGTAATTAAATAAACATGTGTCACCGACGAAGTAAAAAAAAATGTTTGTCTCTCTCAGTTAAATGATCAGATAGCTATGTAATTTATGTGTTTGAGAAATATGGTACCGATGTGTAAAGTTGTATAAACAAATACCATATTAGCTAGGGCTCCTTGTGCTTGCCAAACACATGGTACACAAAGTAAGCGTGTACCCCCCTGAGGATTAATGGAATTATACCCTCAGGTGTTACAGATTACAGCAATGGAATGAAATGTATCACGGAAAACCTTTGTATCTTTTTAATTCAAAAATCTTTAAAAATAAATGTTTTAAGTACAAAATTAATCACTCAAATTCGTGTACTGTAGCGCTAAACTGTGTGTTTTGTTGTAAGATAATCTCTGTGGAAGTGTCGTAGTTATTGTCCTCTGTAAGCAAAGTTCAGCTGAAATCAATGTACTTACCTCATCATAAACGAAAGTGAAATGCTTTGCGTATAGATATCGTAGTTATTACGTACCTTACCGTGATCAAGAAAGTACTATAATGTAACGTATTGCTGTGCTACGAAAAAAGCTGTCTCGTTGTAGCTGTACCACAAAAGTTACTACTATAACATGGTTTACTTTCCAAAAGAATTCAGAAAAACTGTGCAGATATAAAACAGAAACACCTCAAAAGCAACACTGTAAATGGTCACTCATTAGTAGCGTCGTGATAAAATCGTGTAGCTGTCACATAAACTAACCACTGTGTCATCTGGTATCTCACAGAAAGTATTTTAAATCCAGAATGTATTTTCAAGTAAACCAAAATGTTGCATTAAAATCTCATTAGCAGTGCCAGTATATGTTCTAAGTATGTAAGCCTGATAGTCGTTACGTAATCGTGCAACTAACAAGCAAGAATGTACAAATAACAACACTGTGTCGTGTGTTCACTATAACAATGCATTCGTAATTTATATTTAAAAATGTTCCCTAGCTTCTAGACTGGATAACTAACTTCAAAACATTGTTGCATGTTAACAGTTTCTCAGTGTGACAAATTGTACTAGTAGAGTGAAGTGAAAAGTTTTATGGCAAAGACTAAGTTAAAAATCAGATTATCTTTCAATAAACGGTTTTACATGTGAAATGTGGTGTAAACCTTTACTCTTCCTAGTACGCAGAGTTTCAACTTCAACGCAATTATCATGTGGTGTACATCGGATTCTGTAAGGTCCATTGTAAACTAGAAAGAATTTGTGACTCAAGTGTTTCTTCTTATGTGACAATGAATGAGCTTTAATGAGAACTTTCTGACCAATATATAATTTCTTTGCATTTGCTTTACCGTGTAGTTTTCTCCTTTTTTCTGCTGCAGATTTTATATTTTTAATAGCCAAATCAATTATGTCTTTGTGTCGAAGTTTACGTGTATTCGGAAAAGGTACACGCTCTCTGATTCTGTTCGGTGGTTCTTCATTCTTCAGTACAAGAATAGGTGGTAAAGCAGTGGAGTCATGAGGCATTTCATTCAGCATGTTTTGAAATAAGTGTAAATATCCGTCCCAATGCTGATGCTTTCTGTGACAATAAAGTCTGCAAAGCTTATTGATTTCTTTCATAATTCGTTCAGACGGGTTACAATGTGGTGAGTACAATGAAATAAAAACAGGTTTGATTTTATGGTTCCGAAGTATGCGTGACCAAACAGGAGATCTGAAGTGCGGTCCGTTATCTGAAATGACTTTACTAACGTGTCCAACTTCACGTAAGAAATTTTTAACAAAGGCGTTGGATACAGACCGTCCAATGGCTTTACGTAACGGAGTGAAAGAAACAAATTTTGAAGTAAGTTCAACAGCGACTAGAACGCACGAAAATCCATTAGATGTTCTGACAAGGGGCCCCAAGAGATCAACTGCAGCAAATTCTTTTAATTTAGAAGGAATGATAGGAAACAACGGAGCACGATGTGAGACAGTAGATGGTTTAGCCTTTTGACAAAGTTTACAAATAGACAAGACTCTTCGAATTCTCTTTTCCATATTGTTAAAATAACAAGTCGTCCGAAGAATATGATAACATTTTCGTGGACCAAAATGTGCATAGCTGAAATGAATGTACCAAATGAGCTTATTAACGAAATCGTTAGGAATGCAAAGTACCCACAGCTTGTCATCAACAGTGCAATGTTTGAACAGTATGTTGTTTCTAACCAGATAATAATGCCGAATCTGTGTGTGTGTCTTTTCATGCCATTTAGTTTTGATGTCTTTCCAAATCGGATCTTTATGTTTTTCATGAGCAATGTCCTTTAAAGATGTGGTGATGAAGTTTTCAAAGGCTACTTTCTGAATGTAAAGAATACTGAAATTTTTCTCGAAGTTGGCTTCTGTGTTACTTTTCTCAAGCCCAGCCGGTGCGCGTGACAGTGCGTCCGCAACAATGTTCTCCTTGCCGGGAATGTAGACTATTGTGAAGTGGAATTCTTGCAGAAACAATGCCCAACGTTTTAACCTGTCATGATTTAATTTTGAAGACATAAGAAATTGTAATGCACTATGATCACTGTGTACTTTTACGTGCTTACCAGAAAGAAAGAAACGGAATTTGTTAAATGCTCAAACGATAGCTAAAGCTTCTAATTCAGTAATGGAATAATTTTTTTCAGATTTTGTTAGCACTTGGCTAGCGAAAGCAGTGGTTTTCTGAACAGCAGTGTCATTTTCTATGGCTTCTTGAAATAAATGGGCACCAAGACCGACTTTAGAAGAATCCGTGCTAAGGCAGAAATCTTGTGACAGGTCTGGATGAGCTAGTATTGGCGCGTTAAGTAACGCTTCTTTCAAATAATTGAATTCCAACTGTGCTTGTTCGTCCCAGTTCCAAGTAGTATTTTTTCCAGTGAGAGAACAAAGTTTTGGTGTAACTAAAATTTGCATATTCAGAAAACGAAGGTAAAAAGTTACGAGACCTAGAAAACTGCGGACTTGTTTTTTTGTGGATGGAACTGGAATGGCTCTGATTGCTTCTAACTTTTCAGGATCCGGCTGAATGCCTTCAGAAGAAATAATATGTCCCAAAAACTTCACCTTTGTCCTACCGAATTCAGACTTTTCCAAGTTAACTGTAATTCCAGATTCTGCAAAAATATGTAACACGCTGTTGAGCATGCGATTATGTTGTTCCCATGAGGCTTCTGCTATCAGAATATCGTCCACATATAAGGTGACGTGACGTTTTAAGAACTCAGGTAATATGGAATTTAGCCCGCCAATGAATGCTGCCGAAAAAATTTTCAAACCAAAAGGAAGTTTCCGAAACTGATCAAACGCCGAAACAAAGGAAAGCTGTGTATTTTCTACATTCTGGATGAAGTTCAATCTGATAAAAGCTGGATCTGAGATCAATAGAAGACAACACTTTTACACCATTAAAATTTTGAAGAAGTTCTTCCAACGTTTGCGGCCTGTCTGTTTCAGGAATGATGATAGTATTGATTTGTCTCGAATCTAAGACAAGCCTGATCAATCCATTTTTCTTCTCAACAACATGTAATGGATTGTTGTATGAGCTTACTGCATGCTCAATAATGCACTCGTCAAGCATAGACTGTATTTCTGTTCTAACACGGTCCCTATAATGTGCCGGAATTACGTATGGTCTAACACAAAATTTAGTATGTTCACGAACACGAAATTGGTATTGAAATCCCTTGATTGTTCCTGTTTTGTGAGTAAAAGCTGTGGAATGTGCTTGTAAAATCTCAAAAAGGTCTTATCTGTCAGTATTATTACAATTCTCAATTGTTTGAATTTTATTCTGAATTAACTCATTAGTATCAAATGCCCCGTCGATATCATCCCTGTCAGTACTTGCAGAGTGATTGTTAGTGTCAAGTTCCGTCGAAAATTCCGAACTGTTGTCTAACAGGAGGTAAAGCCGATTAATTTCCTCGTCATGGTTTGAGAGCCAATCTTCAAATTTCAAAGCTATTGACTTACCTTCTTTCTCTAAACTTATTTCAGCATCGTGAAAGTTTAAGATTGCTTTGTATTCATTCAAAAAGTCTACTCCCAATATAATTTCCGTCGACAATAATGGAACAATAAGAAAGTTCATAGAGAAGCTCTGGCTTTGACAAAAGAATTCTAAGTTGGTTTGTTGGCGTACATCTACACTTTTTCCAAAGATTGCACCTTGTAATTTAATCTTACATAACGGAAGTGTGGGGCAATCGTTCGATTTGTTGCATTTGCTAAAGGCTGTTTCACTAATTACTGAAATGGGACTGCCAGAGTCAATGTAAATCACAGGATATGCAATTTTGTTATGTTTTACGTCGTGTTCCTGGAGTAAGATGTCCCTAATGTCTTCCATTTTTACGTAATTACTAGCTACGGCAGCTGCGTCGTCGGTTTCATAAGTATGTTTTGTGGCTGCTAGCGGTATGAGTCATTGCCTATTGTCTCTTTGTTGGCGCATGTCGTTATTGGGATTTGGAGACCTAACTTCTACAAATTCACCGTGTCAAGAGGGCCCTGCCCTGTTTGAATCCCGCCAGTTCTGATGCATTTCAGGTCTATCGCTACGATCATATCGTCTGTCGTCATGTCGGTAGATTCCATAGTTTCTTTCTTGTCGGTCACGTGGTAGAGAATTTCTCCCGGAATCGTAACTGCGCGCTGGACCGCTGCGTCTGAAGTTATTCTGCCTCCCTTGATAATAATTATTTTGGTTCCCATATTGTCTGTCTCTATGATTGTCTCTGTGATAGTCATTACTGCGGAGAGGTGATCTTTCACTGTAATTATTACTACTCTGCCAACGGTTGTCATATGGGTGGTGTCTGTTTTGGTCACGATTTACGTTGTAAGAATAGCCTTGTCGTGTCCATTTATTATTTCTGTCATCGCAGAATTGTGACGGATGTGACCTGTAATTGTTGTATTCCTGTTTTCGCGTTCCGCGATTGTCAGTATCAATTTCTAATTCTTGTAAGAGTTCCTGAAAAGCTTCAATGTCGTCTTGGCAACGTCCTGCCAAAATAATATGTCGTAAATGTTCAGGTAATTTGATTAAGCAAATGCGGATGAGTTCTGAGGGGCTGTATGGGTTTGACAGGTACTCATTCTTGTGCAACATATCTTCAAAATATTCCACAAGACTGGAAAATTCGGATTGTTCGAAATGTTTCATCATTATGATGCTATGTTTTACTCGGTCTTGTGTAGCTTGAGACCAATATGCTGAGAGGAAGGCATGATAAAATTCTCCTTCACTGTGACTATCGTGAATGACCGATCGCATTCTTTCAGCCGGTTCATTCTCTAAGTAGCACACATAAATTCTAATCTGTGCTCTAATGACCAGTTGGGAGGAAAAGAATGAGAGAATTGATGGAGCCACGCTTGTGGATGTATGTCGTTGCCAGAATTCTTAAATGTTTTGAATTTACGTGTAGTAATGAACAGCTTATAGTCAAAATCATCATGTCGGCGAGTAGCATATCGATCATTGTTACGTCGTGTCGGCGGTTCCATCTCAAAATTCGGTGCACCTTGCCAATTTCTTTCATAATTTCCGAAATTCCCTGTGTTATTATTTTGTGGTTTTTCCGTATGTCTATGTCCCTCTTCCCACGTTGGAGCGCGAGTGTCCTCCAAAATATGTAATTTTTGTATTACTTGTGCCAACTGATCTTGTACTTCCTGGATTTCTCTTTTGTGTTGCGTATTAATTTGATTCTGATTTTGTTTGAATTTCTTAATTTGTTCATACTCTTCTGTGTCGGTGATGGCTACAGGTCTTGTGTCATTCAGATCATCATCTACCTTTGCAGACAAGTTAGTGAACTGATCCGAAAGTTCGGCTACGTTCTCCGATAGTGTACTTATTTCCTCAGTGTGTTTTTCTGAACCAAATTTCAGAGTGTCCATTTGTGTTGAACCCGTATCTACTGTGTCCTTTAAGTTTTCCTGAGTTTTTGCAAGTTGCGTAACCGAATCGTTAGATGCAAATGAGTCAATTTTAGCTTGCAAGTTCTCATGATTTTCATGAACAATAGTTTGCAGTTCTTTTATGGCTAATTCGTGATTCTGTAATGTATTTTCATGCCGCGAAAAAAATAGGTTGGAAATGCTCACAAATTTGTGTTTTTACGTCATTACAGACTTTTTGAAATTTCGATTCGATTTTATGTAATTCAGTAGTTAAATCTTCACGTGTTTGTTCAAGCGTATGTTCCGCTGAGTCTAACTTTTGAAGCTTTTGTTCCATTGTGTCTAACATTTCAAGCTTTTGCTGTGTTTGTCTCTGATTTTGTTCCATTGTGTCTAACTGTTGCTGTGTTTGTCTCTGATTTTGTTTCATTTGTTGCATTAATTGCAATAATAATGTATTAGTGTCTGGAATCTGTTCCTCTATGCTTTTCGGCAGTGCATTTGCACCGGCAACATTCACATTTTGACAAGCAAAAAATGTGTCTTGACTTATTTGAGAAAACGGTGAGGACGCAAAACCTGAATCTACAGTATTTGCAAGATTGTGTCCTGTCATTTCGGATTCCTGAGCCGAGCTGTTGACGACCGATCGATCGATAATGCTTCCCTGTTCACTAATTGTTTCACTGCCTACACCATTATTTGCAGCCCGCTCCATTTCCCTGTGCACAATTACCAAATTACTACTTTGAACATTAGTTAATTCATTACTCGTCGGCGCTAACACACTGCTTTCGTCCTCACTGTCATTTCTCAGTTTACTTTGGAGACTAGTATTACCCTTTTCACACGCCATTACTGTCACAATATTTCACACGACAACACACAAAACCACAATTTGAAGAGCAAAATAAGAAAACACATTAACATAGCATTGCAAATAATATCTAGTTAGTTGTAAGTGCAGCTGCGAAATACTTTGTGCAAATCTATATGCATGCCACAACTGTTTTACTGTACAACAATGAAAAACTACAACTACAAAGAAAATTCTCTCTGTAATTACGCGCTAGCAATAAACAATAGCTACACTAATTACAGAAACTACAAGAAAAAAATCAGAAGATTCCAGTGAGGTATCCTCGGCTAAGGGTCGACATAAGAAACGTCCCCTTTGAACAATTATACATGACTGTGCTTAAACTGACACACAATATTTTTTTAGCGCAACGCCATCTGGCTTTCAGTAATCCCTACAAGAGAATGGCCCTGACTAAATTAACCTATACGTTTCACAAATCACTTACCTCACAAAAATCTTCGTTACTTGAACTACTGCAATACAGCGAGTGCCACTACTGCCAGCTAAATAAAAGATTCAAACTACGGAAGGCACTAACTACTGATAGGCATAGTTAGCAAATGAAAGATTTTAATAGAGAGTAAACAATGTATTTACCTTAATATCATCAAAAGTCATAATATATATAGCAGTTCATGACATGCATTCTTACAAATGTACTGTTTCTGATGGACACACGTCCAGATCATCCACTCTCAAAAATCCGCCATCTCACTTCCCCACATCCACCACTGCAGGCGGCTCGCCTCCAACTGCGCAACGCTACGCGCTGTTAACATCCAGCTGCCCAACACTACAATGGCAGACAACAATGCAAACTAGCCACACACTGCACACAGCACAGCCAGTGATTTTCATACAGAGCGCTACGTGGCGTTACCAATATAAAAACCTAAACAGCCTACTTACAGCCTTCCCGGTCATAAAACTATGACTTTTTGAAAGTCGTCGATAATCTCGCTGTCTGCTATTCCCTAAAACGTTTTTTCATCATTTTACAGAGATGGCTATGTACGATTAGGGCGTGATCTAGAGGCAACCTGTTGCATTATTTGGCTACTTCCCGGCTACTCGTCCCTCTAAAAGAAAAAATGAAACACTTTTAAGAGTCAAAATTCATAATTCTGGCCAGTTTGGACTTACCGTAACTGTCATTCTTAAGCAGTAGTCAGCATAATATACTGGTTCTCTCTCTAAATTACCATTGCCAAATATAACTGTGACTTTTTGAGAGTCATCTTTAATCTCGGTGTCGACTACACTTTCAGACGTTAAGATGTTCCTCACTCGAATTTATTCACAGACCTGGAAGTGCTGTTTTTGATAAAGTGATACAGACTGCTCTGAGGCCAATGTATCACACTGTATTCTGTGACAGTACGAGTTCATCATAGCAGCGTAATCCACAGTAAAGAAAAAAATACTTCCTCTCAGTAACGTCCTTGAGCATGGTTGTTATCCGGGCAGTTCGCTACCTCCACTCTCTCGGGGATGGTAGTCTGAAGAGATGAGAAGATATGAAGTGATAGCAGAGAAATGCGTAACATTTGTAAATTATAGATTGCAGCGATCAGTCGTCCGTTTTTTTTTTTTTTTTTTCAATGAACTGCGGATGAAGCCCGACCAACATGCACTACATACATTGAGCCAAAATAATAGTGCATTGAAAATGGCTAGCTTCTAACCGAAATCTAGATCTGCACAATAAAATTTAAAAAGGACGACTGATCGCTGCAATCTATAATTTACAAGTCAATATAACAGTCGCTGAGAGCAACGGCTTTCTGAATGGAAGGTAACCTGATGAAATGCATAATATTTGAATCAGTCCATTATACGAAATGTGATGCCACGACTGCTAACAGGTTTTCTGCAAAAGGCACATTATGCGCATTCGGGTTCTGTTTCATGCAGATTTATCGCAGATGTTCTTCGCTGCGTATACTCTACTAAAGAGTAAGTTCGTGTCATTTCCACAATTTTTGTGGTTGTTACGAAAATATTTACATGGGTAAATTAGAAACACTGTAAAAAGAAAATCGACTTTATCGGATGCACCTATAATGACCTACTCCTTACGCTTGTGTGTTCGTTGAAGTGAACCTGTAATTGCTACTCTCATATTAGCAGCTGTTATTGCCTTTGCTGCGTTAGACTCTCAATTAATCCTGCTCTGAAGAAATGGAAGTATTTTAGGGCACAATCTGAGTGCAGCTGTTTACAGTTCCACATTTAACACTTCGTTATTAATTTTTTTAGCTCTCTGTATTCCAAGTAAATTGAATACAAAGCTCTCCTCGTGTAACACCGACGCCCACAGGCCAGACTTTGTTTGCCTAAGTAATTGGTTTCCGAGCAGGGAAGTAGGACCAACAGCGGTGGTATCAGAAATCGCCGGCTTAGTGGGGATACCTCCGCCGTGACCGAAGCGAAAAATACTGTCGTTCTATAAACAAGGAAATATTTTATTTATTTCTTTATTTTTAAAAGGGGGAGGGGCGAAAGAAAATGACGTGAAGCGGGACTCGACGATAGTGGCGTTCAAGTGGGTCACAATTGAGTCACAATATAAATTTTTTTCCACAGCTGCCTCGATTGGCCGAGGTACGAGCAGGGCGTCGAGAACTGGAAAAATACAAATAAAATGGAAAAAAACACACACAACAAGAGTTTTGTTTACCGAAGTAATTGGTTTGTATCAGGAGGGGTTTCGTGGGTCGGGCCAGCTGCACGTCACGAACTCTGCGCTCTCCGCGTCGTGAGCCCTGCCGACTGCAGCGGTCGATGCCCACTCACCTCCCCATTCTCTCTCTTCTCTCTCTGTCTCTCTCTCTCTATCCACTCGTCCCACTCGCCCTCTCTCCTCCACCGGTCGCGCTGAGATTTGTTTTTGATGGGGTCCATGTTTGCCGAACGCGCTCCCCCGAGCTTCTCTGGGATTCCCCGGACCGTGGATGCTGCGAGCTGATTGGCCGGCCTCCGGAAAACCTCGCACATCCGCCGCCGGAGATGGCGACTCGATATTTCCGTCGACAAACACGGCACTCCTGCCTGCCTGGCTGTCTGCTGCGCCTTTCGTACCCCTTCCACTTCTCACCGTCCCCTATCCACCCCCACGCCCCCGTCAACTCGCCCCTTCTACCTCACCCACACCTCCCCAGCCTCTTTTCCGTCGTGCCATTCGACCCTATTCGCTTTTTTCCCTTTGCAATCCACTCTGGTAGCGGGGAGGCCCTTTTTAACACCTGCCCACTAGGGCCACCTCGAAGACTCCCTCGGGGTACATCTGCGACCACCTTCGTAAGCTCAGAGATTGTCGTCGCCATAGGTGGCAGTTCAGTTGCCCTCCCACGCCTTGTGTGTCGAGAAAAATGGCGTGTCTCCTTCACGAACTGCAGCAGTCAGCCCACTGAAGAGTCCACTTCAAGGCGGCCATCATCTCTTCTATCGCTGTATTTCATTGCTTCATATCCCTGATGGCGTGAGGTTACCTCGATCGTGTTTCCTTACTTTAGTACATTTTCTGTATTATACTTGTGAAGTTATAAATTAAAATGAAAAAGTTTTTCCTCCTGATTTTCTTTGCGTTCAGCAAAATGATCATTAAAACCACCTAATATCAGCCGCGCACAACTCTGACGTATGTTTCCTGAAACAATATTCTTCGCAACTCGTGCGTGATTAACTTCGGCTCCATACATCAGCAAGTAAAAGTTTGTTATATGGATCGTGCTATGTGCACTGTTTTTAAAGAACCAATCTGATTCGAATTATTTCCATCAAAATGAGTTCGGGACCACCGGTGCACATTTATTTTTACACATATTTATTACCTTCGGCATTTGTGTCTGCAGAGTTGCGTAATTTGAATTTGCCGCTGAGATAATTGTTAAGATGGTGGAGAACAATTACAGAGACTTTCTATGTTAGAGCAAATTTCCTTTTAACAGGGTAATTATTTGAATTAATGCCGATTAAACTTTACTTTTACATTGTGCACTATTTAGACTAATTTTCGTCATGCAAAACTACGATATTTTCGTAAGAAATACAGACAAAAATGCGATACAAATCGCTATCATCAATGGCTGCGATCCTTGCACCGGAAAGAAATAATTAACACAGATAATGCGTATTGGGAGAGGAATTAAAGTTACGAATAATTATTCACACATATTTACAATAATAAAGAACTCTATTCTCAAGTAATAGTTAACAAATAATTACAGTTTCTTAACAGACCTCAGTTTGATATGCGTCTTGCGTCCGCAACCTACAAAAGCCAACCAAAAAAAGGTAAAAACGAAGGAAGACGAACGCAGATCATTAAAGGAATTTACAATTATGATTGTCTTTGTATGATACACATCGATATGTCCAATTACATCATAAAATATTATATAAATAATTAATATTTATCATCGTTTTGTTTTATTTCACTGTTTTTCCATATGTCAGATAGATAATGTTTATAACTGTTAGGGGCATAATTTCCTCTCGTCGCACTGTAGCTAAAATTTATCTCGTGGATGTTACACGTTCCCTAGACGAGAGTGACGCGGAAATTACTGAACATTATTCCCTCTGTGTTAAGCAAAGGAATGTGCTACATTTCCGACCACAGACAGGCCAATGGCTTCGTCTGGATGCGGTATGGATAGGCTCGCTCATTTGCTCGTTCACTTGCTTCGTAACGTTACTCCTAGTTATTTTAATCGACGTGATTGCGTCAGGCAGCAGATCACTAACACTGTACTCGAACCTATCATGTGATTGTTTTCGCTATTCGTCACGATTAGCTTACATTTTCCCACATTTAGAGCAATCTTCCTTTCATCAGAACGAATAGTAATTCTACCTAGGTCACCCGGTATCTTTCTACAGCCACTGAACGACGACACAGTGTCATCAGCAAACAGTCCCAGATGGCGGCTCGTCCTATCTTTCAGGCTGTTTACGTATATAGAGGGTAAGAGCGGTCCTGTCACAGCTCCCAGGAGCACTCCTCACCATACAAGTCTTCGATTAACACTCGCCGTCAAGGACAACGTATTGTGATCCGTTACTTAAAAAGTCCTTCAGCGTCGTGATGAGATATTTCTTCCACCCTCTCTATGCATGACTGTCAGGAGACAACCGAGACTTCATCCTCGGATATCCTCTAGTTTCTCGCAAAAAAGAAATCAACGGGCGTTAACAGATCTGTGGAATGGGGCGACGGAGTGAAGACGTTGCTTCATTCAGCTTGGTCTCTCCAGCCGAGTGCGCACTGGAATGAGCCTTCTGCTTAGTTTAAATCTTCCTCACTGAGAATGAGAGTCTTGGGAAGTATACAGGGAAAGAGGGAAGGGGATTGTGAAGCAGACTTAGTAGTGAAAAATAAGAGTTGCCAGATCTGAGTCGGTCCGTGACACGTGATCCGTCCATTAACCAGAAATAGAGCGTTTCCCAGGAATTAAAAAAAAATAGAAAGTCGGCTACCAGTGAAGTGATCAACCTGATTCTGCGCCGTTCTCTGTTTATTTGTATCACACACTTCACTCCATCATCAGTACATTTCTACAAAAACGCTTCTCAACGAAGTGTGAGAAGTGTTGTAAAGTTATCAGATGGTCAAAACGACTTGCAAAATGATTTAGATAAGATATCTGTATGGTGCGAAAAGTGGCAGTTGACACTGAATAAAGAAAAGTGCGAAGTTATTCACATGAGTACCAAAAGAAATCAGCTAAATTTCGGTTACGCGATAAGTCACACAAATCTGAGGGCTGTAAATACTTAGGGATTACAATTACAAATAACCTAAATTGGAATGATCACATAGATAATACTGTGGATGGAGCAAACCAAAGACTGCGATTCATTGGCAGAACACTTAGAAGGTGCAACAGATCTACCAAAGAGACTGTTTACACAACGCTTGTCCGCCCTATTCTGGAGTACTGTTGTGCGGTGTGGGATCCGCATCAGGTGGGACTGACGGATGACATCGAAAAAGTGGGAGATAGTGTCACAGACATGTTACGTGAATTGGAGTGGCAATCATTGAAAGAACGGCGTTTTTCGTAGCGACAGGATCTTCTCATGATAACTTCAATCACCAGTTTTCTCCTCCGATTGCGAAAACATTCTGTTGGCACCCACCTACATAGGGAGAAATGATCATCACGATAAAATAAGAGAAATCAAGGCTCGCACGGAAAAATTTAAGTGCTCGTTTTTCCCGCGTGCTGTTCGAGAGTGGAACGATGGAGAGACAGCATGAAGGTGGTTCATTGAACCCACTGCCAGGCACTTTATTGTGAATAGCAGAGTTATCATGTAGATGTAGATGTAGATGAACGAACTGTACAGTCCGTGCCGGAAGTAGCCTCCTACCATTGTTGGGAGATCTTTAGCTGTAAATAACAGATCCACAACCCATTTCGGGCAGTGATGATGCCTGTTTGTAGCATGGCAGCTTGGCACAGCTGAACGAGACTGTTGAATTTAGAATGCGCGGCGACTCAGAAACTTCTAGTAAAGAAAGAAAGAAAAGAATTATGTGTAGCTATGGAACTATTATTTGCGAAAAATGCTTAAACAGCTTCGTAGCCTCACACGAAACACTCTTTATCTAATGATGGACAGTATCATCTAAAGGCGTTGTTAGTTTATTCTTTCCTTGATACAGTCTCATAAGTAAAGTATAAATATGGACTTTTGGTGCTATATATTTCTTGATCATAGAACAATTTTGTTTCTTATTGGTGACACCCGCAACAAGAGAGGGAAGTACCAAGAATAAGGATTTTTTATGCGGCGGCAAAATGTATTGAGTAAAATATGTTCCATACTGGGTGTTGTATAAGAAACTTTGCCTTTCATCGACAGTGTACGTACTGGCTGAGGTAGCCAATGGCTTCCTCGCAGCTCGATTCCTCCAGTACGTCAGCCTCCAGTTGCCTTATTCGAATGAAGTTCGGAATACCATCCTCCTTCAGAGGAAAGAGATACCGATTATGTTTGACCTGGACCAGGATATCTCATTCCATTGATAGTACTATCCATAAAAGTAATGCATCTGGGATCGAATTCTGCCCTTAACTATGCCAGTAAACTTCAGCAAAGGCGAGAAAGAAATCAATAAATTCGCGTTGGCTGAATTAGAGTAATCCTTGTAATTAGTAATCCTTGTTCATTCTAGCACTAACTGCAAAGATAAAGTGCGTAAGAGGGTAAATAACAGACAGTAATATAAGTTTTCACCTGTTCCTAATTTTTTGCCCTATGACTTCATGAAAAACAAATATTTAACTCCTTTCCCTACAATAATTTGCTTTATTACACATCCTTACCTGCGTTTGTGCCAAGACTATTGTCGATGGCAATAGTCGAAACGTGCTCATAAATAAATGAAAAATACATTAAAATGGCACTATTTGTAAAAGTTAGTAATGATTACTGATTCATTCAATAAATTTATCGGCGTTAGTATTGGGAAGACGAATTACCGAGTGGATGAATCATGATAACACAGGACGTGGCACTAAAATGAGATTGTATGGATCTGGAAGATTCTTAGCTAATAATGTTAACCCAACTGTCTTCAGCAGCACTTAAAGTCTGATGTGATGGCGGTTGCTTACCCCTCTCTCTCTCTCTCTCTCTCTCTCTCTCTCTCTCTCTCTCTCCCTCCCTCCCTCCCTCCCTCCCTCCCTCCCTCCCTCCCTCTCTCCCTCTCCCTCTCTCCCGCTCCCTCTCTTTCTGTTTTTATCATTACCTGACCTCCAGTCAATGCCAACGTGAATCCAAGTGTTTTCTGAAACGTTTTAAACAATAGCAAAGACCACACATTGTGATTACAGAATCGAACCCTTTCTGTTTTATCACAGAAACGCTTTATCCATTGCGCTGCGGGTATGACAAACAGGCGCGGATCCATGGTCTGATATTGGAGATAAGGGGTCGGGTGTGACATTTTCTTTCTGGCGCCGCAGCTTCCCCCCCCCCCCCTCCTACTCTCCCCTACTCTTCCTCCCCCCTCTCCCCACCCCTTACCACCCATAATCACAAAATATTACTTGCCGTCTCACACACTTTATTGCGCCGCAGAGGCCTACAACTTTAATAACAATAAAATATGTAATATATTTTGTTACGATGATGATAATTTGTTCACACCGGTACTTAATTTTTACATTAACATAACTTGCAAGAAACTTCTGAGAAATGTATAATTTGAAAACTCGAAAATCTGAGAAATTGAAATCTATTTCGCTTTAAGAACAATAATAGCAACAAACTGTCACTACTTTAGCAATGTCAACCTTATCAGTACTTCACTAAGCTCTACAATAGTGGACTCAGGTCTGCAGTCTTTGGCCAGGCGAGAGTGTAAATGACGGACATGCTGTGCTTTCAGTCATGTCCACCTATTTAGTTCATCCAGTATTGTTCGGTACCCACTTCTAGCAACTGCAATGCAGCAATTTTGAATGGATGTCAATGTATGCGCGAAAACAGACTATAGTACTACCTGCCGCCACCAGATGGTGTAGCTGCTTCTCATAGGTGGTACAAAGCAGCAGCACTACGCTGGTGAAAACCGAGAAGACAACATGGAAGCTGACAAGCACGGGCAACGGTGTACAGTTTGGTTTCTCTGGGGGGAACCAGTGACTGCTTCAGACATCCTCAAAAAAATGGTTCAAATGGCTCGAAGCACTATGGGACTTAACATCTGAGGTCATCAGTCCCCTAGACTTAGAACTAATTAATCCTAACTAACCTAAGGACATCACACACATCCATGCCCGAGGCAGGATTCGAACCTGTCACCATAGCAGCAGCGCGATTCCGGACTGAAGCGCCTAGAACCGCTCGGTCACCGCGGCCGGCAGACATCCCCACGAGGTTAGTAAATACGCGGGAAAAGACCACAACAAGTCGCAGATCCGTGTTTCATTGGTTGTCAGAGTTTAGAGACAGCAGGGGCTGTGCTGAAAAACGCAAAAGCACTGGACTTCCAGCAACTGGACACACACACCAAATAATAGCCACGGGTCAACGACTTGATACTGGACCACAGGCGAATCACATTTGATGGACTAGATAAGACAACAAGTGTGTCAAGGGGAACCCACCATACCATCATCCATGACATTTCAAAAATTAATCCCCCATATTGGCCGAATATGGCACCTACTGGACGCAATGAAAGAGGTCAGGATGGGTAACATGTTTACCATTAATGGCGAACTTCGTGCTGTTGTTCACCAATAGCGCCGGAAAACTCCAGAACAATTGTTTGTTAGTAAAATATGGCAGCTACGAGAACGATGGAAAAATTGTACAGACGTTGGCGGGGAATTCCTGTAGTATAATCTATATTAATTTGTTCAGTAAATTGTTCCTGCGAACACAAAAAAATTGTAGTTTCAATCATTTCTGAAGGTCCCAAATACACTCTGAAAGTAAATAAATTGGAAGATTCACTCAAGAAGAAGAGCTTCACAAATTGAGCAATTCAATAACATATTGGTCCACTTCCGGTCCTTATGCAAGCAGTCATTCGGCCTGGCACCAACTGATAGAGTTTCTGGATGTCCTCCTAAAGGACATAGTGCAAAATTCTGACCAACTGGCGCGTTAGATCGTCAAAATCCCGAGGTAGTTGAAGGGATCTGCGCGTAATGTTCCCACCGTTTGCGACTGGGGAGAGATGCTACGAACTTTCTGGCCAAGGCAGGGTTTGGCAAGAACAAAGATGAGCAAGAGAAACTCTCGCTGTGTGCAGGAGGGTATTGTGCTGAAATGTAAGCCCAAGATGACTTGGCATGAAGGGCAACAAAACAGGGCGTGGAACATCGTCTATGTACCGCTGTGCTGAATGGCGATGCGGATAACAACCAATGGGCTCGTACTATGAAAAGAAATGGCATCCCAGACCATAATTTCTTACTGTCTGGACGTATGGCGGGAGACAATCAGGTTGGTATCCTAGTGCTGTCCGAGGCATCTGCAGACACGTTTTCGCTTGTCATCGGGGCTGAATTCGGAGTAGGACTCATCACTGGAGATAAGTATACTCCAGTCAAAGAGATTGCAGGCCAAAGACGTGTCTGTATTACAACAGTGAGATACCAACCCTACTGTTGCCCGTCATATCACCCGAAAACCAGAAGTGATAGTCTGCTATGCCATTTCATTTCATAGGACGACCCCTCTGGTTGTTACCCGCGGCACACATTCTGAGAGCTCGTCCTGCTTGTCTTCGTGCTAGCCAGACACTACCTTGGCTAGCAAAGTCACTGGATCTGTCTCCAAGATTGAACGTTTGGAGCATTGTGGGCACCGACCTCCAATTCTCTCGGGATTTTTGCGCTCCAATTGGACAGAATTGGGCATGATATCCTGCAGCAAGACATCGAATAACTCTGTCAACCAATAGCGAATAAGTGCTTGCTGAAGGGTCAGGGGTGGACCAAACAGTTTTTTTTTTTTTCCGTGAAGGGCAACAAAACAGGGCATTTTTTCCTTTCATCAGCTAAATTCAATATCTCTTCTGTTACCCAAGGATTTCTAATAGCCCTCGTCTTTTTACCTACTTAATCCTCTGCTGCTTTCACTATTTCATTTCTCAAAGCTACCCATTCTTCTTCTACTGCATTTCTTTTCCCCGTTCTTGTCAATCGTTCCCTAATGCTCTCACTGAAACACTCTACAACCTCTGGTTTTTTCAGTTTATCCCGATCCCATCTCCTTACAAGCATACCTTTTTGCAGTTTCTTCAAATTTAGTCTACAGTTCATAACCAATAAGTTGTGGTCAGAGTCCACATCTGCCCCTGGAAATGACTTACAATTTAAAACTTGGTTCCTAACTCTGTGCTACCATTATATAATCTATCTGAAATCTTCCAGTGTCTCCTGGCCACTTCCACACAAATAACCTCCTTTCATGATTCTTAAACCAAGTGTTAGCTGTGACTAAGTTATGCTCTGCGCAAAATTCTACCAGGCGGCTTTCTCTTTCATTCCTTACCCCCCACCCCCTCTCCCCCGTCACTCCATATTCACGTACTACTTTTCCTTCTCTTCCTTTAGTCCCCCATGACTATTAAAGTTTCGTCTCCCTTAACTACCCGAATACTTTCTTTTATCGCCTCATACATTTATTCAATTTCTTAATCATTTGTGGAACTAGTTGGCACATAAACTCGTACTACGGTAGTAGACGTGGGCTTTGCGTCTATCTTGGCTAGAATAATGTGTTTGATATGCTGTTGGTAATAGCTTATCCGCGCTCCTATTTTTTTCGTTCATTACCAAACCTACCCCTGTATTACCCCTATTGATTTTGCATCTATAACCCGGTATTTACCTGCCCGGAAATCTTGTTCCTCCTGCCATCGAACTCCACTAATTCCCACTAACCTACCTACCTGATTAAGGATCTGACATTCCACACTCCGATCCGTAAAACGCCAGTTTTCTTTCTCCTGATAACGACGTCCTCCTGAGTAGTCCCCACCCGGAGATCCCAATGGGGGACTATTTTACCACCGGAATATTTTACCCAAGAGGACGCCATCATCATTTAACCATACAGTAAAGCTGCATGCCCTCGGGAAAAATTACGGCTGTAGTTTCCTCTTGCTTTCAGCCGTTCGCAGTACCAGCACAGCAAGGCCATTTTGGTCAATGTTACAAGGCCAGTTCAGTCAGTCATCCAGACTGTTGCCGCTGCAACTACTGAAAAGGCTGCTGCCCCTCTTCGGGAACCACACGTTTGTCTTGAATCTCAACAGATACCCCTCCGTTGTGGTTGCACCTACTGTACGGCTATCTGTATCGCTAAGGCATGCAAGCCTCCCCGCCAGAGGCAATGTCCATGGTCCATGGTTCATGCGGGGGGGGGGGGGGGGGGGGGGGGGGGATCGACTGCTAATATTCATTGAAACAGAGAGTATAAGCTTACAAGTTTCCCCACACAATGAAAATATTTCGGCAAGATAGAGTATACGCTGTCCAAGCGTCACAAAATATATAGTTACTTCGTGAAATGGAGGCTGTAGCATAGCCTTGACGATTAACCGCTGTATTAGTACCAGAAAAAAGATCGTACGTCCTATGATGACATGGCTGCCGTCTGTAGGACGAAAGCGAGGTACATCCGGAAATTTTTCTCCTGATGGGTGGCTGCAATGCCAGTATCTGCGAGGAACTGAATGTGGCATTAAATTGTCTACAATAGCTAGTGCCTGTATTGCCAGTCTACAGCGAAAAGTTATTTCTAACTGACTGCAGCACTATATCCTGTTTGTCAGTGAAGGCTTCCTCTCATCTGCGATCCGAATGCATCCACATTTCTCCCTACCTCACAGCATAGGTCATAACAGTACTTCATACAAACAACGCACGCTGCTCGGCTGAAATGCGACCGTCGCAGTAGAGTGTACCTCACAGCACGAGGATTTCGTTTTTTTCCCCTCTTTACCTCCCTCACTCCCCACATCTCCCCCCCCCCTCCTTTCCCACAACTTGTATGCGAATTCGTGTGCACGCATGTGAGCGACAGATTTACGCGCCCTTTGCAGCGCATCACAGATCAAACGTTGCCCACCCTGCGGCCAGACGTACGGAATCCGAGCAAATTCCGCCGGTAATCACGTAGCCAGCCTGCAGGGCTGCCAACTCTGCAGCACTAAAAATGTAAGGGACGGCTGGTGCGGCCTGGCATTCATCTGGTCCGATTACTGTCCCAGCCGCTCACCATGTATCGACCCTCTTGCCAAAAACGTGGTCACAAACTATGTACAGAAATTCAGCTGATGTCCTTATCCACAACAGATTATAATCATTGCACTCGAGGAAACTGTTGGTCATAATTCTGTATCGCGGAGATTACGATTGATTTGTCAGATCTCCTGTCGCATTTACCATGGGAGTGGCACAGTGACGAAGACACTGAACTCCCAGTCGATAGGGTGATGGTTCAGACCCTCGTTCGACTACGCGCTTTGAGATTTCTGCGGTTTCCCTAAACCATTTAAGGCAAATACCTCGATTGGTCGTTTGAAAAACGCCACTCGGCAGGTCTACGAGACAAGCTAGCGCACTGGCCAGTTCTACAGCCGACGTTAATAGGAATGGTTAACTTGTTATAGCTTCAGAGATCTCATTTGCAGAGACGCTAGTTAGCATAGCCTTCAGCTAAGTCAGTGGCTACGACCTAGCCAGACGCCACATACAGTTTGCATTGACAATTGATCTATATGTGTGAAGCAATCAGAATTGTAAAGAAGTATTCGCAGTTCAGTCTATAACTGCACTTGTAAATATGATTGTACAAAGTCGAGATCGGCGTTCACCGCTGATGCTGAATTAAAGCTAAGTATTTAATTGTATTCCTGTCTACTAACTTCTGATCACCTAAGATGTTCCAGTTACATCCCGTCAAGTATAGTTCATTGATCCTCACGTGGCCGGCCAGTGTGGCCGAGCGGTTCTAGGCGCTTCAATCTGGAACCGCACGACCGCTACGGTGCCAGGTTCGAATCCTGCCTCGGGCATGGATGTGTGTGATGCCTTTAGGGTAGTTAGGTTTAAGTAGTTCTAAGTTCTAGGGGACTGATGACCTCAGATGTTAAGTCCCATAGTGCTCAGAGCCATTTGAACCATTTGATCCTCACGTCAGCCTACGTGATCAACGCGTGCAGTTAATGGCCACTCCTCGTCATCAGGCCAAGAGTCAAATTGCATGACTCAGCCGGATCACCTTTTCTCATAGCTCCGCCTCATACACAACACCATCTTACACCACCAGACCAAAAAATTGAAGCACCCGGTGGGACAGGAGGAAACGAAAAATTTCAAGAGCTGAATGGGTATTTTATGTTATTGCAGCGCATGCAAAATCGAGTCAAATGTATGAAGAACTTGACAGTATGTGTGCACTTGTCAGTATGACGTTGCACCCTCTCTGGTCCGGATGCATGCATTGATTCGGTTGGGAAGGCTGCCACAAAGCCATTGTAGCTTTTCGTGAGTGAAGTTGGCCCTCAACTGTTGTGACTGGTTCTTGATGTCATGGGTACTGGCAGTGCGACGGAGATAGCGTCCGAGCTGACCCCATTCATGTTCTGTTGGAAACAGGCCTGGAAAGTTTACTGGCCACCAAAATATCTCAACATCATATAGACTGTTCAAAGAGACGTGTGCCAGTTGTGGACGAGCAATGTCCTGTTCAAAATGCCACCACAGTAATGTCGCATGAAACGTGACACATGAGAACCAAGGAGGTCCATAACGTATCGTTGTGCCATCCGAGTTGCCTCAATCAGTATCCGTCCTGACTGAGTTCATTCCCGACAGTTCCACACACCATGACGTCTGGAGTAACACAGCCGTCGAATCTCCAGAACATTAAAAGAATGGGACTTCTTTCCAGATTGTTGCCTTACCTGTTCACGATGGTCGTCTGTGCTAGCGAAGAACTGCGATTCGTCGCTGAACACAGCGCGACGCCATTCATCAGCAGACCATGATTTCCAGTCACAGCACCACTGTAAACGCAGTCGTTTGTGCTCTGATGTTCACTCCGGCTTACGCATGGGACGGCAGTCCCGTAGCATAGCTGCTGCTAATCTTCGAACAATAGTACGGGATGATACATAATGTCGCAGGAAGTCCATTACTAGGTCTCAAATGGCAGGGACAGATGTCGAGAAGTTAGGATATGAACCGTACACAATACCGTGATCCCCCCTTCTGGTTGTCAGACGTAGCCGGCTGGAACTTTGACAACACGTATGCATGCCCTCGAGTTTCCATGATCTCCAGTATCGGGCGACTGTGATCCAAATGCCCCACAAACTTCTGACCGAATAGAGACCCAAGAATGAGGGCACTTTCAAGCCCTGTCAAATGCTGATAACGCTGTCTCACAAAGGTAGGAGGCGTGTCCTTAACAGTGATCACCTAACATCTGACGCTGTTCTCACCTCTTTTATACCCTACCAAACTTGGTAATAACAGTAAACACGAACAACAGTATTGCCCTCTGGTGGGCGCTCTACGTGTCATAGAGAAGTGCAACTCTACAATCATTTACTACCTGCCGATATTGTGTAACTGTTCGAAATTAATTTGACGTCCGACCATGTCGTCTGGTGATACAGTTTTTTTCTAGAGAAGTCTAGATTAAAGGTTCTACAAACTTGAGTTCTGAGTTTTGGTGTGACGGGTGGCAGATTGGATTGGATTGTTTAGGGGAAGAGACCAAACAGCGAGGTCATCGGTCTAACCGGATTAGGGAAGGACTGGGAAGGAAGTCGACCGTGCCCTTTCAAAGGAACCATCCCGGCATTTGCCTGGAGCGATTTAGGGAAATCACGGAAAACATAAATCAGGACGGCCGGACGTGGGATTGAACCGTCGTCCTCCCGGGTGGCAGAATTTAATCAGTAAATGCTAATTAGTGTAATTAAAGCATAGGAATCATTTGCGGCCATAAGCAGCATAGAAATTTGAATTTATCAATGTTTAATTGTTATTGCTTTTATGTGTGACGCAGGGCAGATGAAAGACACTAAATAGCTAGTGACATTCCATAGGTATAGAGGTAATTGTTCACAATTTTTGTACATCGTTATTCCATTTCATTAAGGAACTAATAATTTTCGGCGAAATCGCGTTTTCCGTTAAAATCAAGCTCTTGTGCGCACTTCAACGGAGCCTCGTGCTTGCTTATTCCATGCAGGCTGTTTTGGGAGTTAAAAGATATATCTGGCAATCTTATGGCCCTCAGCAGCTTCCCCAAAGCTATGAAAGTGAACGAACGTAAGCTGGGCTGTAAAATGTGCCAAATCTCTAAACAGCCGACCGTCCTTTCCGAGTGCCGAGGTTCTGAATAGCATCTAACGCTAGAGTTCGCTCTCACTTTGCTGGTTTCATCTTCTACAGGCGACGCTCGTCATCCGTGGTTAGTAGAGTCAAGCTCCAGCCATAAAGCTTAGCCACCGTGTCACAGTAGTTCACCTGAGTATCCAACTCCTGAAAAGTTCATAAAAGCCTGCTGGTGTGTCGAACAAAAATATTTACGCACTAGCCGCTCGCTAGTCGTAGCAATTGGACACATAAGAATTACTATGGAAATCCACAATCAGAACCGTATCCGGATCACTGGCGAATCTGTGTCGCTGCAAAGTAATATTCCGCGTTCTATTACAGTGAACCATCACTAGGCCGATCTGTCGCTCGACCTCAAATTTTGATAGTCAATTTCCTTATTCTCATTGTTTCATAAATACTTGAGTGTGGCTTTTTATCATTGATCAAGTGCTTTCTGCTAATCCCTTCAGCATCGTTTTTTCTATGACAATAGCAATTTTGTCACTCATTTTAGTGTTTTCTAATGCAGTAAATGCAAGAGTCTTCTTAAAAATGTATTCGTGGATCTCTATTAACAACATATTTGTGTGTATAGTCGACTGTAATTTAAGTAGAGTCGTGCTGCATCTCCTTAATCTCACTTGATCAACGACACTGTGATAAAGCGTGGCGACAAGATTTCCTGCTTTACGCAAGAGCTAAGAGTGCTGAAATAATAGCGTGCTCCTCTTTTAATGCCACACCGGCCAGGAACACAGGACGCTTTATCGGACGATCTAAATCTGCATTTAAATGAATACTCCGCAAACAACCGTACGATGGATGGTGGACGGTACCTTGCACCGCTACTAGCTACACTGAAGAGCCAAAGAAACTAGTACACCTGCCTAATATCGTGTAGAGTCTCCGAGAGAAAGCTGAAGTGCCACAACACGAAGTGGCATGCACTCGACTAATGTCTGAAGTATATATGAAGATAGAAATTGTTCTCGAAAGAACAGATACCATTGAATACCGTGCAGCTTCTCTAGAATAACTGATAATTAATTTAAACCCTCAGCTGCCGACAGGTGTTGTTGATATGTGTGCCCCAACCAGGACTCGAACGCGGGACCTCCTGCTTACATGGCAGACAATCTATCCATCTGAGCCACCGAGGTTAGGGCACACATTTTCAGCTGTCCCCATCGTGGTATATGAACAACACCTGTCGGCAGCTCAGTGTTTCAATTAATTATCAATGTCTGAAGTAGTGCTGGAGGGAACTGACAACATGAATCCGGCAGGGCTGTTTATAAATCCGAACGAGTACGAGGGGTTCGAAATCTCTTCTGAACAGCACGTTGCAAAGCGTCCCAGATATGCTAAATGATGTTCATGTTAGGATAGTTTGGCGGCCAGTGAAAGTTTTTAAGCTCAGAAGTGTGTTCCTGGAGCCACTCTGTATCTATTCTGGACGTGTGGGTTTCACTTTGTCCTGCTCGCATTGCTCCAGTCCGTCAGACTGTACAATGGATACGAATAGATGCAGGTGATCAGACAGGATGCATATGTATGTGTTACCTGTCAGAGTGGTATCTACACGTATAGTGGTCCCATATCACTCCAACTGCACACAATTTACACCATTACAGAGCCTCCATCATCTTGAACAGTCCCCTGCTGACATGCAGGGTCCATGGATTAATGAGATTGTCTCCATACCCTTACAGGTCCATCCACTCAATACAATTTCGACCGAGACTTGTCCGACCACGTAACATGTTTCCAGTCATCAGCAGACCAATTCGGTGTCGACGGGCCCTGGCGAGGCGTAAACCTTTGTGTCGTGCAGTAATCAAGGGTACGCGAGTGGGCCTTCGGCTCCGGAAACCCATATCACTGATGTTGCGTTGAATGGTTCGCTCGCTGACACTTGTTGATGGCCTAGCATTGAAATCTGCAGAAATTTGCGGAAGGGTAGCAATTCTGTCACGTTCAACGATTCTCTTCAGTGTCATTGGTCCTTTTCTTGCAGGATATTTTTCCAGCCGCAGCGATTTCAGAGATTTGACGTTTTATCGGATTCCTGAAATTCACGGCACACTCGTGAAATAATCTTACAGTAAAATCTCCACTTCATCGCTACCTCGGAGATGCTGTATCCCATCGCTCGTCTCGCCGACTATAACACCACTTTCGCTTAAATCTTGATAACCTGCCTTTGTAGCAGCAATAACCGATCTAACAACTGCGCCAGACACTTATTGTCTTACATAGGCGTTGCTGAGCGCAAGCCGTATTCTGCCTCTTTACGTATCTCTGAATACGCATGCCTATACCAGTTGGCGCTTCAGTGTTTTGCCTTTCCTTTTCAACTCGCAAATAGAGCAAGGAGGAAATGAGTATCAAAAGCCTCCGTACGACCCATAATTTCACGCATCTTATCTTCAAGGTCCTTAAGCAAAATGTACGTTGGTGGCAAGTGAATCGTTATGCAGTCAGCTTCGAAAACCGATTCTCTAATTTTTTTCAACAGCGTTCCTCGAAAAGAACGTCGTCTTTCCTCCAGGGATTACCAGTTGATCATATAAAAACTATATTGTTCCAGAGAGCTTTTCATCTGTGATGTATATATGCAGACTGAAGTGACAAGTGAAAATTTGTCATCAAGGCCGGGATTAGAACCTGTCCTTCCTGCTCGCTACGCAAATGCGGTGGGTGATCACTACCGAATGGTTGGCGCATCTGCCTAGTGATGCAGAACCTGTTTCGAAACTCGATCTTGATACAAATTTTGATTCGTTGCTTCGGTCTGCATATATACAGTCCCAGTTGAGTTTACGAAGCACCTCACTAATACTTGGGTGCCAGTCGAACTTGCGGGTAACAAATCTAGTAGCCCGCGTCTGATTTGCTTCAATATGTTCCTTTAATCCGACCTGGCGGGATTTTCAAACAGTGAAGAGCGGGTCACACTAGTATTCTATACACTGTCTCCTTTAAGGACGAGCAGCCGGCTTGGGTGGCCGAGCGGTTCTAGGCGCTACAGTCTGGAACCGTGCGACCGCTACGGTCGCAGGTTCGAATCCTGCCTCGGGCATGAGTGTGTGTGATGTCCTTAGGTTAGTTAGGTTTAAGTAGTTCTAAATTCTAGGGGACTGATGATCTCAGCAGTCAAGTCCCATAGTGCTCAGAGCCATTTGAACCATTTTTTATAGACGAGCTACACTTTCCCAAAATTGCCCCAACAAATCGAAGTCGAACGTTCGCCTTCCGTACTGCCTACCTGTCGTGCTCGTTCGATTTCATATCGCTTTGCAACGTTACGCCTAGATACTCGATCGATGTGACTGTGTCACGCAGCACCCTACGAACGCTGTATTCGAACGTTACAGGATTTTTTTCCCTACTCATCAGCATCAAGTTCCATTTTTCTACATTTAGAGCATCGCACCAACTAGAAATTTTTTTTCAGTCATCTTACATCCCCATAGAGACACTCAACGAAGACAATTTCTCGTACACCACACCGCCATCAGCAAACAATCGCCGATTGCTCCTCACCATGTTCGCCAGATCATTTACGTGTATAGAGAATAAAAGCGGTCCTATCACACTTCTCTGGGGCACTCCTGTCGGTCTGATGAGCAGCCAGCATCGAGGAAAATGTTCTGGGTTCTATTAGTTAAAAAGTCTTAGAGCCACTCACGTATCTTGGAACCTAAACCGTATGTCGGATCTTCGTCAACCGTCTCCAGTGGGCACTGTGTCAAACGCGTTCTGGAAATCTAGGAATATGGCATCTGTCTGCTGCCCTCCATCCATGGTTTGCAGGCTATCTACATCTACATCTACATTTATACTCCGCAAGCCACCCAACTGTATGTGGCGGAGGGCACTTAACGTGCCACTGTCATTACCTCCCTTTTCTGTTCCAGTCGCGTATGGTTCGCGGGAAGAACGACTGTCTGAAAGCCTCCGTGCGCGCTCGAATCTCTCTAATTCTACATTCGTGATCTCCTCGGGAGGTATAAGTAGGGGGAAGCAATATATTCGATACCTCATCCAGAAACGCACCCTCTCGAAACCTGGACAGCAAGCTACGCCGCGATGCAGAGCGCCTCTCTTGCAGAGTCTGCCACTTGAGTTTGCTAAACATCTCCGTAACGCTATCACGCTTACCAAATAACCCTGTGACGAAACGCGCCGCTGTTCTTTGGATCTTCTCTATCTCCTCTGTCAACCCGATCTGGTACGGATCCCGCACTGATGAGCAAGTATAGGTCGAACTAGTGTTTTGTAAGCCACCTCCTTTGTTGATGGACTACATTTTCTAAGGACTCTCCCAATGAATCTCAACCTGGTACCCGCCTTACCAACATTTAATTTTATATGATCATTCCACTTCAAATCGTTCCGCACGCATACCCCCAGATATTTTACAGAAGTAACTGCTACCAGTGTTTGTTCCGCTATCATATAATCATACAATAATACCGTGTGGGAAAAGAGTAAGCTGAGTTTTCCACGAACGATGGTCTTTAAACCCGCACTGATTTGTAGACAGAAGACTTTCTGCCTCAAGGCAATTTATTACATTCTGCATCAAAATGTGTTCAAGAATTCTGCAGCAAACCTATGTTAAGGACACAGATCTCTCTTTAGCCGGCCAGTTCTTCTACCTTTCTTACATACGAAAGTCACCTGCGCTTTTTTCCAATCATTTGGTACTTTCTGTTGCACACTCTGTATGGAAGCTAAGTAAGGGTCCAATGCCGTAGAGTACTCTCAGTAAAACAATATTCGGATTCCTTCTGGATGTGGCAACTCATTCGTTTTCAACTCGTTCAGTTACTCTTGTACGCCACGGTTGCCAACTTCTATGTTGCCCGTGTTGAGGTCTGTACAACTGTCAAATGTCGGTATGATTGTAAGATCCTTCTGCGTGGATGATTTCTTAAACGTGAAATTTAGAACTTCAGCTTTCCGTATGCTGTCTTCTATTGCCCTGATGATCTGTGGCTGCAAAATCAGTTACAAATAGAAATGAGAACTTGTGCAGTAGACATTCCTTTGCAACATGAAAGATTTCATCATCACTTTTCTTATGCGCTGCACAATACTGTAACATAGAACTAAGCTCTCATTACAGGCCTAGTTAAAATTTCTGGCTTTCTTCACCTAGCTATCATTCCAATGCAGTTTTGGTCTCCTGTGTATTGGATGCTAATTAGCACACAGTTTTGTATGATACCCAAAGTTTCTTAACCTTCCTTCTGTTTTGTGTCGTCGAAGATGATTAATTTCCCCTACCTTATACTGTAATTGCAGAATTCAAACATACTTATTTTTAACATTAGAATATATATCGTATTAGACCCCTGTGGTAAAAAAAAATGAACACAGCACATGGTAACGCATTAAATGCGCTTAAACTATGACCGTAATCCTAGTAATAGGCCGCAATATGTCTTCAAACTGCAGCGTGAGATGATGTTGATGGACAGCCAATAATGCACCTCATGATAAACACGGTCTCTGTGTACCAATGCTGTTGTGTACACGGTAGCAGAAGCCGGATATTAACTATCACACGGACATCCATAACGCACGGACAGATCGGCTCGTTCTACAGTGCTTCGCGTTGCAGGGCTGCCAACTTAGCCATTTTATGGCTAAATATAGTATAATCACAGCATCGAATAGCCATACACACTCACAAAATGCTTATAATCTGAAATCCAGCCTATTTCAAAAGGCCCTCTGCCAAAATCCAGTCTACGTAGCATAATTTTACCTACGCTTTGACTATGGAACGCGAACCTGCTGGCAACGATTTTTCACTGTGGTTATTGTTATACGAGTGTTTATGTTTTCGTTTGCAAAACGCAGCTGTAGTAGGGGCTTCCTTAGAACGTAGGAACGCTCAAAATGATTCGATCCGCAGAAATGTTCATATTTGGCAGCAAATAAAAATTCAAACACAGTGGGTGAATCCGACAACTATCAAATGGTCTGAGACTAAAAATACGATCTCGTTTTGGAGTGAAGTATCACAAAATAAAGATGCAAGAGGACTGAACCCTTTTACAGAGTTATCGAAATCTGCCATTGTCCTTCTTTCACTGCCTTGGTCCAATGCGGAATTGAGCGATTATTTAGCCAAATAAATGACGTGAGAACAAAAGAAACAAATAAAAAGGGTGTTAAAACGCTTTTTCAATCATAACAGTATGTGTAGCGTCGCGAAGTGTTGCAAGACAAGAAATTTCCAGAAGAGGTGTTGCAAAAACTCTCTACAAAGAAAGCCTATGCAATAGATCCAGCATTTATCTCTAGGTTACAGTAGGCTGCGTATTCGACTTTATGGAGTACACGTCCAAACTCTAACATTTTTTTACAAAGAGAATCTCTGGGAAGTTTTTACACACTTTACGCAAATCATTTAAATGTATTATGTATTACCTATTTCATACTTAAATATCAGCTATATTTATTGAATCATATGATTAATAGCTTTACAGTTACCACCACATTTTTATATTACACAGGGTGAATCACTTAAAACTTGCACCGCAGATGTTGTGGAAATGGAAAGTGCTATTGATGTGCCGATTTCACAGAATGGATTGGTAGCCAGGGGCTCGAATTGTTAGCCAGTAAACAGACTGCAATAATACTTAGAACGTATAATTTTTGTGCAGACATACACGTTTTAAATGTAACAATGCCTACTGACGTTAACAGTCTAAAAGTAGGCTAAATCAGAGTGTCAGCGGTGTTTGTTGCACGATTCTAGTGCGAGTCGTTTACGAGATTTCGAATTTGGAAAAGTTCCCACACTGACACTTGTACAGTGCCTGTGGCAGCACACATTAAAAAAAACAATGTAAGTGTGGTGTCACCGCCAGACACCACACTTGCTAGGTGGTAGCCTTAAATCGGCCGCGGTCCGTTAGTATACGTCGGACCCGCGTGTCGCCACTGTCAGTGATCGCAGACCGAGCGCCGCCACTGTCAGTGATCGCAGACCGAGCGCCGCCACACGGCAGGTCTAGTGAGACGTCCTAGCACTCGCCCCAGTTGTACAGCCGACTTTGCTAGCGATGCTACACTGACAAATACGCTCTCATTTGCCGAGACGATAGTTAGCATAGCCTTCAGCTACGTCATTTGCTACGACCTAGCAAGGCGCCATTACCCGTTATATTGTGATGCCTGTACCGTCAGACCGATGTACACCACTTATGGATTAAAGTTAAGTATTACATCAACTACGTACTTTATTTGCTACTATTAATTCCCTTAACTGTTCCAGACGTCGCGCCAGCCTGCGTGAGCTCAAGCGCGTGCCTTTCGGCTTCCTCTCATAGTGACTTTTCCACTCGTTGCGGAACGACTACTGCAGCAGGAATCTCCGAGCAGGCTGCAGTAATTAGTCGTTGCATACCATCGGGTGTATTTGGTGTAGCGTCTTTTAGCTTTCCCCACTGAAAAAAGTCTACAGGCGTGAAATCCTTCGAACGGACCAGCCAAGGTACAGGTCCTCTGCGTCCAACCCCACGATTTGGAAAGAATTTGTGAAGACGCGCTGCAGTACTTCGTGCACTATGGGCTGGACAGCCATCATGTTGGTACAACAGATCCCACGCAGTCTGCAGAAGAACGTCTTCTAGCATCCGTCGAAGATGGTCAGTTAGGAGGCTGCAGTACTTGTGCGTATTCATGTCAAGAACGAGTGCATGAGCTGATGGTTCACTATCACACACCACACGTTTACACTTCCACCTGACGAAGCCAACGGGGATTGCCAACAGACCAATAGCGTATGTTTCGGTGATTTACCTGGCCACTATTGGTAAATATGGCTTCATCAAAAATGGTTCAAATGGCTCTGAGCTCTATGGGACTTAACATCTATGGTCATCAGTCCTCTAGAACTTAGAACTACTTAAACCTAACTAACCTAAGGACACCTTAAACAGACACCTTAAACAGAATAAGAGTCCAGGTCAAAATGGAATACAGGCTGAAATGATCCTGGCACGAGGAGAGAAACTTGCAGAAAAAATACACCGACTGATACAGGCAATATGGACCAAAGAAGAACTACAAGGAGAATGGAAAACAGCTCTGATCTGTCAAATACATAAGAAGGGCGACAAAGTGAAATGTGACAACTATCGAGGAATCGCCCTGCTTAACGTCTACTCTAAGATCCTGTCCAATTGCCTCATACATAGAATTCAGCCAGTGGCAGAATCGGTGATTGGGGAGTACCAGGGAGGTTTTCGGCCAGGACGGTCAACAGTAGATCACATCTTCAGTCTCCGGCAGCTCACTGAGAAACTGGGTGAATATGGTAAAGATCTGCATATTTTATTCGTTGATTTTAAGAAGGCCTATGATTGCATGCATCGCAAGAGCCTGCTCAACTGTTTAAGGGAGTTTGGCATAGCAGAGAAACTCATCAATCTGATAAAGATCTGTCTGAACGAAACACATGCAAAGGTGAAGATGGGAAATCGCGTAACTGAGGAATTTGAAATTGTGACAGGACTCAGGCAAGGAGATGGGTTGTCCCCTATCCTGTTCAACTTTGCCCTCGAGAAGATCATACGCGAGACCTTCCAAGAGAACGAAGGGATTGAAATCGAAGGAAAGAGACTGGCATACTTAGCCTATACAGACGACATCTGTTCACTCTCTAGGTCGGAAGAGGAGTTGGAGCAAATGACCAAAGCACTAAAGGAGGCTGCCAGCAAATTTGGGCTAAACATAAACGAAGCCCGGATGGAGGATCACAGATGGCCTCGGAAGCTCCTGGATTTCACACCTACAGGAAAGAGACCGCCAGGGAGACCCAAGAAGCGTTGGAGGGATGGACTCCATGAAGATTTAAAACAAATGTCAATAGATGTGGACGAATGGCGGATAGCAGCAATGGACAGAATACAGTGGAGGAGGAAACTTGTAGATGCGTGCGGTCCACTGGGCCTGATCACGTAGTAGTAGTAGTAGTAGTAGTAGTAGTAGTAACCTAAGGACATCACACAACACCCAGTCATCACGAGGCAGAGAAAATCCCTGACCCCGCCGGGAATCGAACCCGGGAACCCGGGCGTGGGAAGCGAGAACGCTACCGCACGACCACGAGCTGCGGACCCATGGCTTCATCACTAAACAAGATACTTGATATATATTTAGTATCCTGCCACAACGTTCATGTACACAAGTTAACAAGATTCTCGTAATCGTTTCCAAGCACCTAGTGTTGGAGAGAGGTGCGGTAGGGGTAGATGGAGACAGTTACGTAGCCTAAGTGTTGCACTGCCACTTTCGCGTAACTAGTTGAAGAGGTTGATGAGTAATTGCCGAGATGGTTGACGTCTGTTGGGATATTTTGTCGCATAAACAGTACAAGCGCGAACTACATTCTGCCTACACTCTCCATACACTCCGAGCATGTCGGTTTTTTTGCATACTGCTTGGACCTTCAGACACTGACTAGCAGGTCGCAGTGCATTCAAGGAAAACACAAGTACACTACAAGCAAACATAACAACAGCGCACGAAGTAACTACGTACGTTGAATAGCACAAAACACTGTCGACGTGGAAACTTGGCACGATACGATATCTCTTTAAACGACTCGCGCTAGACTCCTGCAACAAACACCACTGACATTCTAACTTAACCTACTTTTAGTTTGTTACTGTTAATAGCATTGTTCCATTTAAAAAAAGTGTATGCATACACAAAAAATACCCTTTCTAAGTATTACTACAATCTGTGTATTGACTAACAGTAGCCGGCCGCTGTGACCGAGCAGTTCTAGGCTCTTCACTCCGGAACCACGCTGCTGCTACGGTCGCAGGTTCGAATCCTGCCTCGGGCATGGATGTGTGTGATGTCCTTAGTTTAGTTAGGTTTAAGTAGTTCTAAGTCTAGGGGACTGATGTCCTCAGATATTCTAAATGGTTCAAATGGCTCTAAGCACTATGGGACTTAACATCTGAGGTCATCAGTCCCCTAGACTTAGAACTACTTAAACCTAACCAACCTAAGGACATCACACACATCCATGGCCGAGGCAGGATTCGAACCTCAGATGTTAAGTCCTATAGTTTATAGAGCCATTTGAACCATTTTGACTAACAGTAAGAGCCCTGACTATCAATCCAAGCTGTAAAAACCTCATATCAACAGCACTTTCCATTTCCGCTCTATTTGCGGTGCAAGTTTTAGACGATTCACACTGTACAAATCAGTGCCGCAGGGAGGATGGTTCATGGGGTTAAAAATTCATAACGCCCCAGAGAAAACGTGTATTTATATTTTTATGTTGTTTTAATAAGCTTCTCTTTCATTATTTGAAACGTTTTAACAATGACGTGCTTCTAACGTTTCTGATAGCGATAGAGAAGAAGTATTGTTAAAAAAAGTTAATAAGTACCCCAAATCCAAATCCTGGCAGCCCTAGCGCATAAATTATCATCATTTTACAATATTTCAATATCTTGTGATATTTATAACAAATTGATAGGCTAACAAAATGTGAGCAGTTTTATTGACATCAATTATATTTAGCCTTTTTGTTACAATAATGTATTTTTTAAGATGCCATCTACCCATTATGTGAGAGCAAGAGTTTGCAACACTGTCGTGTTGACCGCCTGGGTAATCTGCAGCAACTGGAGTATTTTCGCTTGAACGTGGCCAGTTTCCAGGCAAGCAGCAGTGGAACCTTATATCAAGCAGCTATAGAATAAGACAAGCATTCCTGTCAGCGCATTGTTACAATTCTGTAACACTCAGTCCTCACAAATGTCACGCAGCTGAAGCACAAGTTGCGTCTGGAACATTCGATGAATGGTCTCAGCGAAAATAAGGAAACAAGAGTTATAAGCAAAATAGTTTTACTGTACTCCAAAGCATTACTGTTAGGTACAATACAGTCAGTGAAATGAAGTGGAAGGAAGACAAGGATTTCTGGTCAGATGAGTATCGGGTAATATCAACAGCAGCAGAAAATGGTATACCAGGTGTAGGATTCGTTATGAATAGGAAGGTAGGGCAGAGGGTGTGTTACTGTGAACAGTTCAGTGACCGGGTTGTTCTAATCAGAATCGACAGCAGCCCAACAACGACAACGATAGTTCAGGTATACATGCCGACGTCGCAAGCTGAAGATGAACAGATAGAGAAAGTGTATGAGGATATTGAAAGGGTAATGCAGTATGTAAAGGGGGACGAAAATCTAATAGTCATGGGCGACTGGAATGCAGTTGTAGGGGAAGGAGTAGAAGAAAAGGTTACAGTAGAATATTGGCTTGGGACAAGGAATGAAAGAGGAGAAAGGCTAATTGAGTTCTGTAACAAGTTTCAGCTAGTAATAGCGAATACCCTGTTCAAGAATCACAAGAGGAGGAGGTATACTTGGAAACGGCCGGGAGATACGGGAAGATTTCGATTAGATTACATCATGGTCAGACAGAGATTCCGAAATCAGATACTGGATTGTAAGGCGTACCCAGGAGCAGATATAGACTCAGATCACAATATAAGTAGTGATGAAGAGTTGGCTGAAGTTCAAGACATTAGTCAGGAAGAATCAATACGCAAAGAAGTGGTATACGGAAGTACTAAGGAATGACGAGATACGTTTGAAGTTCTCTAACGCTATAGATACAGCAACAAGGAATAGCGCAGTAGGCAGTACAGTTGAAGAGGGATGGACATCTCTAAAAAGGCCATCACAGAAGTTGGGAAGGAAAACATAGGTACAAAGAAGGTAGCTGCGAAGAACCCATGGGTAACAGAAGAAATACTTCAGTTGATTGATGAAAGGAGCAAGTACAAACATGTTCCGGGAAAATCAGGAATACAGAAATACAAGTCGCTGAGGAATGAAATAAATAGGAAGTGCAGGGAAGCTAAGACGAAATGGCTGCAGGAAAAATGTGAAGACATCGAAAAAGATATGATTGTCGGAAGGACAGACTCAGCATACAGGAAAGTCAAAACAACCTTTGGTGACATTAAAATCAACGGTGGTAACATTAAGAGTGCAACGGGAATTCCACTGTTAAATGCAGAGGAGATAGCAGATAGGTGGAAAGAATACATTGAAAGCCTCTATGAGGGTGAAGATTTGTCTGATGTGATAGAAGAAGAAACAGGAGTCGATTTAGAAGAGATAGGGGATCCAGTATTAGAATCGGAATTTAAAAGAGCTTTGGAGGACTTACGATCTAATAAGGCAGAAGGGATAGATAACATTCCATCAGAGTTTCTAAAATCATTGGGGGAAGTGGCAACAAAACGACTATTCACGTTGGTGTGTAGAATATATGAGTCTGGCGATATACCATCTGACTTTCGGAAAAGCATCATCCACACAATTCCGAAGACGGCAAGAGCTGACAAGTGCGAGAATTATCGGACAATCAGCTTAACAGCTCATGCATCGAAGCTGCTTACAAGAATAATATACAGAAGAATGGAAAAGAAAATTAAGAATGCGCTAGGTGACGATCAGTTTGGCTTTAGGAAAAGTAAAGGGACGAGAGAGGCAATTCTGACGTTACGGCTACTAATGGAAGCAAGGCTAAAGAAAAATCAAGACACTTTCATAGGATTTGTCGACCTGGAAAAAGCGTTCGACAATATAAAATGGTGCAAGATGTTCGAGATTCTGAAAAAAGTAGGGGTAAGCTATAGGGAGAGACAGGTCATAAACAATAATAAGAGTGGACGATCAAGAACGAAGTGCTCGTATTAAGAAGGGTGTACGACAAGGCTGTAGCCTTTCGCCCCTATTCTTCAATCTGTACATCGAGGAAGCAATGATGGAAATAAAAGAAAGGTTCAGGAGTGGAATTAAAATACAAGGTGAAAGGATATCAATGATACGATTCGCTGATGACATTGCTATCCTGAGTGAAAGTGAAGAAGAATTAAATGATCTGCTGAACGGAATGAACAGTCTAATGAGTACACAGTATGGTTTGAGAGTAAATCGGAGAAAGACGAAGGTAACGAGAAGTAGTAGAAATGAGAACAGCGAGAAACTTAACATCAGGATTGATGGTCAGGAAGTCAATGAAGTTAAGGAATTCTGCTACCTAGGCAGTAAAATAACCAATGACAGACGGAGCAAGGAGGACATCAAAAGCAGACTCGCTATGGCAAAAAAGGCATTTCTGGCCAAGAGAAGTCTACTAATATCAAATACCGGCCTTAATTTGAGGAGAAATTTCTGAGGATGTACGTCTGGAGTACAGCATTGTATGGTAGTGAAACATGGACTGTGGGAAAACCGGACCAGAAGAGAATCGAAGCATTTGAGATGTGGTGCTATAGACGAATATTGAAAATTAGGTGGACTGATAAGGTAATGAATGACGAGGTTCTACGCAGAATCGGAGAGGAGAAGGGATAGGATGATAGGACATCTGCTAAGACATGAGGGAATGACTTCCATGGTACTAGAGGGAGCTGTAGAGGGCAAAAACTGTAGAGGAAGACAGAGATTGGAATACGTCAACCAAATAATTGAGGACGTAGGTTGCAAGTGCTACTCTGAGATGAAGAGGTTAGCACAGGAAAAGAATTTGTGGCGGGCCGCATCAAACCAGTCAGTAGACTGATGACCAAAAAAAAAAAAAAAACAATACGCTTGTGACATAGTTTATAATGCTATTGGAACTGCCAGCAAACGTGTTTTGTGAAATCGCTCGAAATACCATAGTCTCGCGTTGTTGGATATCCGCATTATTATAGGCAATGAGACGCGGTGCTATCAGGACGATCGAGATACCAAGCGACCGTCGATATCATGGTATTCATTGTCTTCTCTTCCTCTCAAGAAAAAGGAGGCTGACGATTTTGATCGCCTTTTTCGACAGCGAGGATTTGATGCATCGTGAATACCTACCAAATGGAAGTTAGGATGACGATGAACATCATGCCATCACCAAACTTTTCAGATGCACGTTGTATAACATAGGCATTGGTTTCCCTTAGTCCCTACAGACGTTATGTGGTTCATCATAAATTGGGGAAAGATATCAATACGAGAAGTAGTCATTAAGTTTTAAGCATCACCTCACTTGTAACCTACGTCATCAATTATTTGCTGGATGTATTTCAGTCTTTGTCTTCCTCTACAGTTTTTACCCTCTAACGCTCCTCTAGTGCCACGGACGTAATTTCCTGATGTCTTAACTGATGTCTTGTCACCCTGTCCCTTCTTATTGTCAGTATCTTCCATACATTCCTTTCAACACCGATCGTATAGAGAAACTCTTTATTTCTTACATTATCAGTCCACCTAATTTTCAGCATTCTTCTGTAGGACCACATCTCAAATGCTTCGATTCTCTTCTGTTCCGGTTTTCCAACTGTCCATGTGTCACTACCATACAATGCTTGTGCTCCAGACGTGCATTCTCAGAACGATGTAATATATTCAAAAAATCTATGTTATTTCCAAAAATTATTGACAATGGACAATTTCTTTTTTATAACGACGAACTACCTGTCATAACATAATATCGCTGACAACTTGACAGAGATGCATCCATACTATTTTTATGAAGAAGAAATTCATATGTTGACATTAGATAAAATTTTCATAGCACGAAATGTACGACGTAAGATAACATCGTAAGAGACATAACAGGAGATACTCGATAGTCAGTAATTAAAATAGAAGACGTATATTGCAACCATTAACTGGTGTAGAACAACTAAATATGAAACCAATACAAATCACAAAATAAAATATAAGTTATAAAAGAATAAGTTTACAGCCATCACAAGCTAAAATATTACATGAGTCTGAGCAAATGTAGTCATGTTACAACTGTCAAACTCATGACATAAAAGAACCATATAGATATGCTTAGATATGTGGCAACAACCTGAAATAACTTGGAGGCTAATGTTACAATTCAAAGAATTAAAAAAAAGAAAGCGTAATGATAAAATATTTGACCATAGTAACAGTCTGGTTTGAATTAGACACGTGTATAAGGATACCAGAAACTTCCATGGATATGATGGTTGAGGGTGCAGAGTTAGTATCATCAGTTGTCAAAAATGATGCCTTGCATGCATAATGCTAAAATAGTGGCTATACCACTTCGGAATTAATGGATCCCGTTTTTAAACGTTGTTATACGTAATGCAGTGTTAAACATAACAGTATGGAAGTGTAGGATGATATTCTATCAAAAATAAGCCCCCTGAATTCGTAGTGAACCTCAAACGTTCATTAAGTTAACCACAGTGTAATGTAATGAAACTATTCTCAATACCATAAGTTGTAATATTAAGTCCATAATGGGAAACTATTGGAATGTGTTTTGCGATAAAATTATAAAGTAAGTCAAAGAAATAGTAAGAGTTACTAATATTATTAGTACTAATATTGAATACTATGGGGGCAAGAACCACTGGTCTCCTATCTGGATGAGCGTGATAACATGGAGAAAGAAGGGAGAGTAGGAGATGGACGGAAAGTGAGGGGAAGGAGGAGATAGGCACAGGTAGGGGCTGGAGGAGATGGACAGAGAGGGGGCGAGAGGGAAATGGACAAAAAAAGAGAAGAGAAGCAGATGGACAGAGAGAGGGATAAGTGGAGATGGACAGAGACAGGGTGAGAAAGATATAAACAGAGAGAAGGGGAGATGAACAGACAGAGGAGGAGCAGGAAATGGACAGAAGACAGAAGAGGAACGAGACGGACAGAGATGGCGAAAGGAGAAGATGGGCAGAAAGAAGGGGAGGAGAGGATGATCAAGCAGAGAGGTGAGGAGGAGATGGAGTTACAAGGGGGGAGGAGATGGACATAGGAAGAAGGAGCAGATGGACAAAGAAAGGAGGGAGGAGAAAATTGACAGACAGAGAGGCAGAAGGACATCGACAGAGAGTGGTGGATGGAGGAGATGGACAGAGAAAGGACGTAGAGGAGAGGTGAACAGAGAAGGGGGGGGGGGGGGGGAGCATGGAGGAAGTGGTCAGGGAGAGGAGGTGGATTAGATGGATAGAGAAGGGGTGAAACAAGAAATGGAGTTAGATGGGGAAGGAGCATATGGACAAAGAGAAAGAGGGGGAGGAGGAGAAGTGGACGTATACAAGATTGGAAAAAATACATAGCCAGGCAATGCTGCATTGTCAGCTAGTAATCCAAATAAAAAACCTTTAATAATAAAGAAAAAAGGAACAAAATACGATCTTTTGTGGTTAAACATTTTCCTTCGCTAAAACTGTTTCATTTGACTTTAAGTTTTTGTTGAATATTTCCCAATTTCTGCTGAAATAACGTTTTCCATCAGTGTATTTTTAAAGTCTAGATTCTCATGTCTCATAGACAGGCACATTATCTGATCAAAAGTGTGCTCACATTCCTGTGTAATGCGACATTGACCTCTAGTTGTCACTAGAGGTAGACCCTCCACTACAAGAGGAAGAGATGAGTACTGTCTCGTCAGCAGAGAAGCAGTACCAGACGAATAGGTCAGTCTCGAGGACTCGGTCGCTTCAAGCGTGGGCTAGTCGTTGAATGTCGCGTGACTAACACATCCATCAGGGACATTTCAACACGTCTCAAGATGGCTAAGTCGGCTGTTGGTGATGTGATCTAAAGTAGAATCGCGAAGTAACAATCAACACTAGTCAGATCTCATGTAGAGATGGACTTGAAATTTCGACCATTGTCGAGGTTGGTTGTGAAAAATCCCATGAAACCAGCGGAAGGAATCATCTGCGAGTTAAAAAGTGCTATCAGCAATCCAGATAACGCTGTGGCTTCGCGTCTGGAGTTAAAAAGAACGGGGTACAATGGTCGGACAGCTCCTTGTAAGCCACACGTTTATGTAGTCACTGTTAAGTGATGATCGAGGTGGTGTCGTGTAAAGAGCGGTGGGTGATCGAAAAGGGTGATTTTAAGTGCTGAATCATGGGATGCCCTTTGATAATCCGATGAAAGGGTTTGGGTTTGGCAAATACCGACGCTACGTGCTATCATGCTTAGTGCCAACAGTTAACAACGGAGGAGGTCGTGTTACGGTTTTTCGTGGTTAGATTTGGCTCCGTTATTGCGCTTGAAAAAGCTAAGTGTACAGCATCGTGTACTGCCTACAGTAGAAAAATAGCTGAGAGACGAATATTCTATGAGCAGGACGGTGAATCCTGTCATAAGGCAGCAGCTATGGGGCAACGGTTTGTGGAAAATAAAATCCTGAGATGGACTGGACTGTCCAGGCTTCCGATCTGGACCAAATGGAGCACCTTGGGGTGGGCTATAACGTCGAGTTCGCTCCAGACCCCAACCTCCAACACGAGTACCTTGTTCGTTCCTGTCTCTTGTCCTTCCTCTACAAACATTCAGACACCGAACTGAAAGTGTCCTCAGCAGAATTCAAGCCGTCGTAAAGACGAAGAGGAGTCACAACCTTATTAATGTCCACTAATAGGTGTCTGTATGCTTTTGATCAGGTAACGCATGCGCAGTTACAGAGTCAGTTAACGCTTCGTCTTCTGGGCACTGAAATGATAGAACTTTTTGGTCTGTCACGCTTGACGTAAACCGCTGGCGTGCTGCGCATAGCACTATGCCGTAAAACACGTCAATATATTGTCACTGTCGAGTTCTCCTAGGAAATTCTGGCATAAGCGTGTGACAACGTACCTAAGTTGCTATTTCTAGTCCTCTAGTACGTATATATATTTTATGTTTTTGATATGTACAATTTTTTCTTGTTTTGCTGTTGGTGTAGTGGGTTCAATCAGCAAGAAAGCAACGGATGAGAAATTTATAAGAAATGCTGATAAAAACTGAACTGAAACTGTAGACCTGAGACTAAGCAGTTCCTGAGCAGTATTTGCCTACCAGAGACTCTGTGATCGTCACGTGCAGTTTTCACGGACTTTGCTCGGTGGCTGGTCATTACTGAGAATTGCAGGTGAGTGCTGATTTACGGCCATAAATCTACGGAACCCCGCTTTGAATCGCGCCCGAATGCACATTCACTTATAATGGAGGGGCTCCAAACTAAAGTTTACCCCTGGAGCTCACAAACATGCAGTGAGAAATAGCCCAAGAGCCGATCGAGGTCTACAAACACTCTGTTACCTCAGTGAAATGAAACTGTTTTACTGAGTAGCTATAATAGTCAGCAGTGAGATTAAAAACACGCTTAGTGAGAACTTTCTTGCTATTCATTTTCGTGCGAATAGAATTAGGATATCTTAAATTTGGTACGAACACCTTAGCTGAATCAACCTATGTACAGACGTAAATGAGGAGAGAAGACTAGGGTTGAACGTCCTTCTGACAGCGAGTTTTATAGTGACATAACACAAGCTCTGATTCGATAATGAGAGACGCAGTCCATTCTGAGAACCCACGATAAGTATACTCGACATGTAGTGATACGAATTTGAAGCGAGTTTCTTACGCGTGTGGATTCAGTGCTGATCTCATTGCGCCGCCTTGCAGACTGAGGGAAAATTCTGACACTCTGATTTCACACCAAGAGTCATTGCGCAGTCTCAAAAGAAAAATACTGACCGCTGTATATTTTCGGGACAAAAACTTACTTCTATGGAATAACATGTTCCAAAAGTATCTTTACTTCGTGCAGTATAACAGCGCCGCCAACTTATAATGTGTTCGAAAGACTGTAAGGATACAGAACGTTTGACGTAGCGGTCTCGATTCTGTGTTTACATTATTTATTGCATTAACGAGCCTATAAGGTTTACAGCAGAAAAAAGAAAAACCACGCTACATACGGAAAAAAACTGCTCACTATAATTTTTTATAAAGGAACTATTTGTCGGGTCGTCAGGCGCATTTTCTGTGGGGATTCTGTAGATATTTACAATTCCGTTTTTGCAACTGTAGCTGTAGTCACCTCAAACAAATCCTGCTGATCACATCACTCGTACTACACCCAGCGTCGATGGAAACCGTTGATTTGTTTCACAGTACGACCAAAATTATTTTTAAATCAGAGTTTTACGTGCCCATTCCACAGAGCGGTACCATATTAGTCTAGTGCGTTGTTCCTTTTATCGATATGTGTTAACAGAAACAGTAAAACTTGAATAATAGAGAGTACTCCAGTAGCGACTGACCAGCGCTTTTGCAGTCAGCATGGGCCAGGTCGGTGATGTCGCTGCTGGATCACTCGTCATTCGTGTTTTACATATCGACGAAAGGGACAACGCACAAAACTAAGTTGGTACCGCTCTATGGAATGGGAACGTAAAATTCTGATTTAAAAATCATTTTGTTTGCACTGTGAAACTAATCAACGCTCGATGAGCAGAATTTGTCTGGGATGTCTCCAGCTACACGTTGCAAAAACGAAACTGCAAATATCTGTGGAAATACCAGAGAAAATGTGCCCAGTGACTCTTACATTCGCAAAATGGAAACCACTGTGAAAATCAAAAATGTTTTTATTTGCAATACTTAGATACACCCTCCAGCTACTTCTCTACATAGTCCCAGCTTCGATTTAGACATTTGTCGTAGCGTTGTACCAACTTTACAATACCCTCGCCGTAGAAGGAAGCCGCCTGCGCTACCTGCCAATTCTCTAAGCAGGTCTACAGTTCGTTGTCTGTGGCAGAACGTTGTCTTCATAGCTAGCGGTTTATGTGAGCAGAGATGAAACTCAGGGAGAGTCAACTACAGGCTCTATTGTGGGTGATCAAACACTTCCCATAAAAAACGCTGCAAGGGGATCTTCATTGCCCCTTCAGAGTGCGGCCGAGAATTGTCATGCAGAAGGAAACGTATGACAGTTTCGTTTTGTGGGCTCCGTGAATTCAGGCGAAATCTCACATCAGGTCCTCATACTCCGCGGACGACACTATTTTCTAGGCTGGTTTACGTGCTCACTGTGCGCTCAGAACTGAAAAGAGCGACGTGGGACATTTTTTCAGCATTGGGGAAAGTGTTATAGTTGAAGAAGCTGGAAGAAGTATTAACAATGGGGAGGGTAGTGCGTGGAGAGAATGCTTAAAGATAAAATAAGTGTTTGAAAGCGAAATAAAACAGACAATAGTAATTTCACTTCTGTTTAGCGTTTAGTAATTGCAAGAGTTTTGTAAAATACCGTTTGTAGTTAGATTCAAATGGTTCAAATGGCTCTGAGCACTATGGGACTTAACATCTGAGGTCATCGGTCCCCTAGAACTTAGAACTACTTAAACCTGACTAACCTAAGGACATCACACACGTCCATGCCCGAGGCAGGATTCGAACCTGCGACCGTAGCGGTCGCGCGGTTCCAGACAGAAGCGCCTAGAACCGCTCGGCCACCCCGGCCGGCGTTTGTAGTTAGACTATGACGATCAAACGAGATATCATGCCAAGGTGACAAAGTTAGCAAATTAAAGCAAATGTGCCTACGCCCAGCAATAAACGTTTCCACTCAAGTAATGCAACCTAACAATCATGCCACACCAACTGTGAAGCGCTGCTATGCCTTAATGAGTGAATATACACCTCGTATGTTGGATTACAGTGTTGGGAAGTTTCCTATCTTCTAACATATGTGGAGGATTCCGTCTTGAGCGAAATAGTGTTCATTGTTAGTCTGTTTGCGCATACATGTTTCGGTAATATTACATCAGGATTAGGTTTCTGTTCAGCCTGGCGTCAAAATAGTTCAAATGGTTCTAAGCACTAAGGTATTTAACATCTGAGGTCATCAGTCCCCTAGACTTAGAACTACTTAAACCTAACTAACCTAAGGACATCACACACATCCATGCCCGAGGCAGGATTCGAACCTGCGACCGCAGCAGCAGCGCGGTTCCGGACTGAAGCGCCTAGAGCCGCTCTGCCACAGTGGCCGGCCTGGCGTCAATCTTAAGTAATTATAGCATTGAATGATAATGGGATTACATTTGTTGCCAAACTGACTTTATTTGCCGTCCACCTTTTACCTGGACGATGTTTTGCTACTGACATTTTCGTTTTGCTAGTGCGTAAGGAATCGCGATTTCAAGTCTGAGTGCTCGAATTTTGTTTATCTTGGCTACTGATACGGCAGTTAATAAAATAGTACTTATTGTGCATCTACAGCATAGTAGGAACACTGAGAGAGAGAGAGACAGAGAGACAGACAGACAGACACTCCGGGATCAGGTCCTGGGGACCACGCGATGTCGACCGGCCGCCGCATCAGACAGTCATGGAGGGGCCTGGGGTCAGCACACCGCTCTACCAGCCGTTATCGACATTTAGACCTTTGGGCCGCTACCTCTCAATCATGTAGCTCCTGATTTGCCATCTCTAGGCTGAGTGCATCCAGTCCAGTTTTCCAACAAGGAAAAATTCCTGGCAGTACGGGGAATCGAACGCGGAATCGTCGCATGGCAGCCATCTACACTGACCATTCAGTTATGGAGGCGAACATAGTGGTAGGAACAATTTGTGATTAAATTTATAGGTGATTTGGTACTATAAAGAGTGTAAAATTCAGTACACAGAGTTGCCAACTGTGGCAGCAGTCCAGCTCTAAATCGGGTCGGCGTCGAGTCCAGCTGAAATTGGTTGAAAGTTACAGGCACGTCATTCCAGGCTGGTTCAGCTCTATGCCAGAGTTCATGAGCTGTACCCGCTGGGAACAGGTGTCCAGCCAGCCTCTCGAATGCCAATAACCAGATACTTTGAGAGGATGAGAGATCTGGTTTTAAGAAATGGCTCTGAGCACTATGGTACTCAACTGCTGAGGTCATTAGTCCCCTAGAACTTAGAACTAGTTAAACCTAACTAACCTAAGGACATCACAAACATCCATGCCCGAGGCAGGATTCGAACCTGCGACCGTAGCGGTCTTGCGGTTCCAGACTGCAGCGCCTTTAACCGCACGGCCACTTCGGCCGGCCCTGGTTTTAAGAAAGGTAAACTCACCAGATGAGCAGTTCTTACTTTACGCGTGATAATGGAAGCCAGGGGTACACCTTTACATGGGAAGGTAACGCTGGATATCTCTTAATAACATGGATAGTACGTAACTCCATCTTGGTTTCGGCGAAGTATCTGAAATCACTAAGATTCCCAACGTTACTACGCTGAACTAGAAAATCTTTCTCGTAATTATGGGCAGCAGGAAGCCCAACCGCGTGCTAGTGTAGTGCCTCAAATGGAGCGTGGATGGTAGCTGTCACGTTGTATAGAAACTGAAATTCAATGAAATAATAAATAATGAATGAAATAATAAATTCCACAAACAAAGCAATGACCGTGATATAGTCTGATACGGTACACTCATCCTACACCTGTCCCTGTGGTCCATAGGCTGCCGATAATAATATAGAAGACATCAAAGAAACAAAAGTATTGAAAGACTGACCACTGACGTACCTTGACAAAATAACTATATTCTTCAAGAGTTATTACACCTTTCCCTATCTCTTTCTGTCAACCGAGCGAGGTGGCACAGTGGTTAGCACACTGGACTCGTAATCGGGAGTACTACCATTCAAATCCGCGTCCAGCCATCCTGATTTAGGTGTTCCGTGATCGCTTGAGGCAAATGCCGGGATGGTTCCTTCGAAATGACACGGCTTTCTTCCTTCCCCATCCTTCCCTAACCCGATGGGACCGCTTGCTCCACTACCCCATGTCAACCAACCAACCGATCTTTATCTCAATCGCAATTCAATTCTCGTCCACATACGGACGTAACTTCTACATCTACATCAGTTTCTTTAATGTCTGCTACAACAACGCTTGCTATTATATAAAGGTACTCGCGGCCATTGTCATCGAAACCTACGACAAGCGAGAGCTCGTCCGATCCATCTTAATGAAATCAAAGTTCGTGAAATAACGCCGTTGCAATCCAGAGAACGTTATTAACTGCCTTCTAATGATAAGGGTGACCTGTTTGTGATACAGTTTCAATGTGCCGTTGCGTTGAAATAGCATACTGGGAGTTACGATACAAAACATTTAAATATGTCAAAATGAATATGGCGTGTGCCGATTCGATTCAAAGGTAGTACCAGTAACGTGTAATAGTCTCTGGTCCGAAGGGCAAGTGGTATAATTCTACTGCCATTAATGGATACTAATATTCTCCTTGCGGCCAGGGTAGCAGCTTACCGATATTCACCTTTACGGCCACCATGAAAAACAGATAGACCATATAGCACATTAAAAATCTTAAAGGTGTCAATACTGATATTATAATCATTCTCAACATCCAAAGCAGTCGGCCGCGGTGGCCGAGCAGTTCTATTCGCTTCAGTCTGGAACCGCGCGACTGCTACTGTCGCAGGTTCGAATCCTGCCTCGGGCATGGATGTGTGTGACGTCCTTAGGTTAGTTAGGTTTAAGTAGTTCTAAGTTTTAGGGGACTGATGACCTCAGATGTTAAGTCCCATAGTGCTGAGAGCCATTTGAACCATCCAAAGCAGTCTTGTCAATAGTAGAACGTCAACGGAACATACGACGCACTAGGCGCCGAGGCGTCTCGGTGAATGAGTAACAAAGCCAGAGCGTTTACTTATACAGCAAGGCGCCAACTGGATGACGTAATCCGCGCGCGCCAGAGACTCATCCCGTCGGCGGACGAAGCAACTCGGATAGTCTCTGTGCACCTAAGAAATATACTTAGTGCACAGTTCGCGTTTGGCTTAGCATTAATAAACGGTAATCAGACTCACAGTAGGATAATGGGTGGTACAAAAAGGGATAGTACCATAGACAGCTTTGAATTGTGGTGTGGAAGAAACTCTTGAAAGTACCAAGGACCACAGAGGAAACGATTAGTTCAGTATTGCAGAAACTAAGGCCAGTCTAGTTGAATAATGTGAATAATTTGCGCTCCATCGTGATCAGTCTACGATAGGATGGATAAAATGGTAAATGCACGTATTTACTTATAAATGGTGTTATATTTTGAATAGTAGTAACAAATATTAGTCACACTGTAAAAAGGTGATATCACCATATACTATATCGCCTGTAAAACATTTAGGAAGAGAATATTGACTGTGTCAGATTAATCAACATGGATTCCGCAAACAGAGGTCCTGCGAAACTCAGCTCCCTCTGTTCCTCCATGAGATCCACAGCGCAGTGGACAACGGGGCTCAGGTTGATGCCGTATTCCTTGATTTCAGTAAGGGATTTGACACCGTCCCGAATTGCAGCTTAACGAAAAAAACACGACCTTACGGAGTATCGGAGCAGACCGGCCACTGGATTGCAAGACTTTCTTGCAGATAGAATTCAACACGTCGCTCTTACTGAACTAACTCGACAGATGTAAAGGTAATATCCGGAGTACCATAAGAATGTGTGATAGGACTGTTGCGGTTTACAATATATGTAAATGATCTAGTAGAAAGACTATTCGCAGATGATGCAGTTTTCCACACCAAAGTAGCAGCGCCAGAAGATAGTAAGGAATTGCAGAACGACCGGCAGAGAATTGATGAATGGTGCAGACTCTGGCAGTTGACCGTGAACGTAAATAAATGTAACGTATTGCGCATTCATAGGAAAAGAAATCCACTACTGTACAGCTACACTACTGATAAACAGCTGGAGACAATGGTTCAAATGGCTCTCAGCACTATGGGACATAATTTCTGAGGTCATCAGTTCCCTAGAACTTAAAACTACTTAAACCTAACTAACCTAAGGACATCACATACATCCATGCCCGAGGCAGGATTCGAATCTGCGACCGTACCGGTATCGTGATTCCAGACTGTAGCTCCTAGAACCGCTCGGCCACTCCGGCCGGCAGCTGGAGACAGCGTCTGCCGTAAAATATCTAGACGTAACTATCCAGAGCGATCTTAATTGGAATGACCATATAAAACAGATTGTGGGAAAAGCAGACACCAGACTCCGATTCATCGGAAGAATCGTAGGGAAATGAAACTCATCCACGAAAGAAGTGGCTTATAAGGCGCCTGGTCGCCCGATTCTTTAGTATTGTTTATCTATCTGGTATCCCTATCAGATGGTACTGATTGAGGAGACAGAGAAGATCCAACGAAGAGCGGTGTCTTTCGTCACGGGATCGTTTAGCTGGCGAGAGAGCGTTACGGAGATGCTAAACAAACTCAACTGACAGATGTTACAAGAGTGGCGTTGTGCATCACGGAGAGATTCACTATTGAAATTTCGGGATAGCACTTTTCAGGAGGAGTCGGACAACATATTACTTCCCCCTCATAGATGTCGCGTATTGACCACGGGGAGAAAATTCGAGAAGCTAGAGCCAATACAGAGGCTTACCGACAATCATTCTTCCCACGCGCTATTCGCAAGTGGAACAGGGTTGGAGGGATCAGATGTTGTTGTTGTGGTCTTCAGTCCTGAGACTGGTTTGATGCAGCTCTCCATACTACTCTATCCTGTGCAAGCTTCTTCATCTCCCAGTACCTACTGCAACCTACGTCCTTCTGAATCTGCTTAGTGTATTCATCTCTTGGTCTCCCTCTACGATTTTTACCCTCCACGCTGCCCTCCAATACTAAACTGGTGATCCCTTGACGCCTCAGAATATGCCCCACCAACCGATCCCTTCTCCTACTCAAGTTGTGCCACAAAGTTCTTTTCTCTCCAATTCTATTCAATACCTCCTCATTAGTTATGTTATCTACCCATCTAATCTTCAGCATTCTTCTGCAGCACCACATTTCGAAAGCTTCTGTTCTCTTCTTGTCTAAACTATTTATCGCCAACGTTTCACTTCCATACGCGGCTACATTCCATATAAATACTTTCAGAAAAGACTTCCTGGCACTTAAATCTATACTCTATGTTAACAAATTTCTCTTGTTCAGAAACGCTTTCCTTGCCATTGACAGTCTACATTTTATATCCTTTCTACTTCGTCCATCATCAGTTACTTTGCTCCCCAAATAGCAAAGCTCCTTTACTACGTTACTACCCGCAGCATCACCTGATTCAATTCGACTACATTCCATTATCCTCGTTTTATTTCTGTTGATGTTCATCTTATATCCTCCTTTCAAGACACTGTCCATTCCGTTCAGCTGATCTTCCAGGTCCTTTGCTGTCTCTGACAGAATTACACTGTCATCGGCGAGCCTCCAAGTTTTTATTTCTTCTCCATGGATTTTAATTCCTACTCCGAATTTCTCTTTTGTTTTCTTTACTGCTTGCTCAATATACAGATTGAATAACATCGGGGATAGGCTACAACCCTGTCTCACTCCCTTCCCAACTACTGCTTCCCTTTCATGTCCCTCGACTCTTATAAATGCCTTCTGGTTTCTGTACAAATTGTAAATAGTCTTTCGCTCCCTGTATTTTACCCCTGCCACCTATAGATAGTGGTACCGAATGTACCCTCCGTCACACACCATTAGGTGGCTTGCGCAATATGATGTAGATGTAGAATTTTATATTTTGAAACTCCATTATTTTACAAAACATCTTCGATAGCAGTGTTAGCAGTTATAATGTGATCATCGTTTACTTTTTGGCTGTATGTGTCTTTAGCGCAACAAGGTGTCGGAATCGAGTCTACTGCTAGAGAGAGAGGGGGGGGGGGGGAGACTCCTGTATTGTACCTGAATGTTGCCGCAGCGGCAGTATCCGTCAGTGAGTTCAGCTGTTTATAGCTGGACATGACAGCTTCGGGCGCCTCTGTGTCAGATTGCAGCTCACAGCTGCATGCAGTACGTGGCCTGTGGTATCACAGCAAAGCCTTTGCGTCGCCACCACCTGCGACAAAGTGTTCCACGTCACAGAGAGTGCACCTTCTGCTGCCGACGAAGCATTCAAGTCCTTATGCAGTGGAACAACCTCGGGACTTTGCCGTGCTGGGCGCAGCAGTGCCATCTCTCTCTCTCTCTCTCTCTCTCTCTCTCTCTCTCTCTCTGTCTCTCTCTCTCTTTCTCTCTCTCTCTCTGTCTCTCTCTCTCTCTCGTGCCGAACGGTCCACGCAATAAACAATGGCTGCAACATAATCGGGGCGCTCTCCGCGTCGGCTGTACATGCGCCCGCTCGCTCCGGCGTATAACACGGTCGCGTCTCTGCGCCGAAATGGGCGGTGGTATGAGGGTGGGGGGGGGGGGGCGGGGTTGGAGGGAGTGGGACACTTCGGCGCATGTCCGACACGGCGGCAGCGTTATTCTGCGCCGCGTTCTGATTGAGCAAACAGAATCTAATTCGCGCGCGGGCATCGCCAGACGGCCGCTTCGGTTTGCACGCCATAATGAAATCCGCGTCGATCAGCGAACCACCAGCTGCGGGCCACCCACGATGATGAAAATGTGGACGACGCGGCTCGCGGTGTTATAAGCCCTACGCGGGTGCGTCCACATTCCTCCCTCGCGAACACAAACTCGATAGCTTGCATCTCTGTACCGTGATGCCTATGGAGCGTAACAGCTCAACTCTACATGTACGAGCGACTTTCCAACACGGGGTTTCGTCATTATTTTTGAAAGAGAAGGCGGCACACCAGGTGACACAAACAGATGCCATATAAATCCGCACCCGTTGCTGGTTCAACGACGGAAGGGGCGTCAGCGGCGGAGGACTGACGCATGCGCAGAGCGCTGAAGAAGAGCCGCAGACCAGTGCGCCTGAGGTTATTCGAGTAAACATCTTGTTGACAGGCGGACTTGTACTGATAACGTGGTCGCCAATGGAAGTACCTGCTGTTATCCGGTGTAAATGGACACGTGGAATTAGTGTGTCCGTACTCCATGGGCGCCTACAGACCACGTACGGTGAAGATGTCATGTCTCGTCAAATGGTTGGTCGCTGGTGTTGCATGTTTAGAGAAGAAAGGCAGAGATTGGAAGATGGAAGTCTAGGTACGCGTTACTCTAAACCCACGAAAAAAAAAAAATAAATAAACGCTGCGATAACATTCCTAACAGATCAACACTGTGTGCCAGACCGACACTCGAACTCGGGAACTTTGCCTTTCATAGGCAAGTGCCAGGATTGCTAGTCTTGCAAGTTTCCCAGGAGAACTTCTGTGAACTTTGGAAGGTAGGAGACGAGTTAGTAGCGGAAGTGAAACTGTGAGGACTGGTCGTGAGCCGTGGTTGGGTAGCTCTGTCGGTAGAGCACTTTCCCTTGGAAGACAATAATGCCGTATTCGAGTCTTGGTCTGCCACACAGTTTTTTATCTGCCAGAAAGTTTCGTGTTAGCGCACACTCCGTTGGAGGGCGAAAATTTCATTCTGGAAAAGACGAGGTTTGTCCAGAAAGTAAATTTCGGTCGGTCGCGAAATGGAAACTACAGTGAAAATCAGAAACGTTTTATTTGCAACAGTTAGGTACACCTTCCACCTACTTCTCTACCTACTCACCACTCCAACTTCGAGTGTTGTCGTAGTGTTGTACCAACTTTCCAAAATCTTCGTCGCAGAAAGCAGCCGCCTGTGCTTTTGGCCTGGTCTGCAGCTCCTTGTCTGTAGAAAAAATTTTGTCTTCATAGCCAGCGATTCTTGTGAGCAGAGATGAAACTCGGGGGGGGGGGGGCAATTACGGACTGTGTTGTGGCTGATCAAACACTTCTCATCGGAAACCCTGCAGGAGCTTCTTCATTGCCCCTGCAGAATTGGCATGAAGAAGGAGCTGCTTAACAGTTGTGTTATGTGGGCTGCATGACACAGGCGAAATCTCTAACCAGGCCCTCTAACTCGGCGAGAGACGCTACTCCCTACGCATCTTTACGTGCTCACTGTTCACTCAAATCTTAAAATAGCGACGCGACACGATCGACGGACGTACTACAGACACTGCCCAACACATCTGTGCAAAGCTTTACCAGATTTTCCCAGTGGTTTCCATTTCGCGACCGATCGGAACTTAGTTTCTGGACAACCCTCGTGGAATACAGGACATGGTGTTAGCAGACAGGCGCATAAAATTTTGTGAAGTAATGGCCACACTGCATGTTGCCCGTGCTCCGGCCCATCCCACTTACTTGATGTATTGGGTTGCCGAAAAGTGTCTGCAAGTTGGGTGCCGACAACAGTGCAAGAATGGAATCAGCCTCGATCACTTGACGCGATACTAATTAAAATTGTTAAGTTATATCGATCAGAATAAGAAAGTATAGATTCCTGGTATGGTTATATAACCATTTTATCAAAAAATATACAAGTATCACTATTCAAAATAGTGAATTGTATACAAGACAAGTGGAACCGTTCCAAAAACGAGAACATTTCGTTCATTTCTGCAATGTGTTCAAATTCCAAAGCAATTGGTCACATAACGTCTTCAGGCAAAACCAATATAAAAACAATTATAAAATCATTGCAAAACATAAAACATGCAAAATTCGTCTTTCTCTTCCTCGAAAAGGCAGGAAGTAATAGAGAACACATCCACTTCATTCACAACTGTAAACGACGTAACGGATCATGCAGATGCATCTTCCACAACAGCAGAACAATGATGTTGGTTCCGACGTCAACGAGTAGAGTAGTACCATGCTGAAACACCGGCCCTCTTCGTAAGGTGGCGTAACGCCGCCGAAATTATCAGAGATTATGCTGAAAAATAGGGATTTTCGGTCAAAAGTGTGGAGAACAGTAGGGTGTTTTGGAATCCTCAATGAAACCAACCTGCTTTGACGGAAAAAATATATTGCATTAATTACTGAACGCCCCTCGTAGGAAAAGCTAAGCAGAGAAAGTGAAATCAACTCATACAGTCACTCTGGTATAACGACTCCCGTCAAACTAATTCTAATCCTCTCCAGTTGCATAAATAAACGCAAATAAATAAAAAAAACGGGCTAGCCGACGGGCTTGCCGCCTACCAGATCATACGACCTTCTGGGGCACCCTATTCAGCGTTCCAAGGCGACCCCTAAAAGGGTATCACTAGAATGTTGTCTGGTTTGATTTTAAAAGCCCTGCTAGAAATTTCGCGCAGTGTGCGAGTCCCAGGAGCTGCCCCTGAGGATGACGACGCGTCTGAGAGCCGGCGCGGGTCAGTGTGGGCGGCGGCATCGACCCGGCGGCCAGCGCGCCGGCCATTATTCATGGCACGTTATTAGTTAATTGCGGCACCAGGGCGGGATCTGCGCCCGCAACTACTCGCCGGGACCACGCACCAAGTTTGCGCTCCGTAATCCCAGCGGGCCGGCCCCTGGTCCTCGGTTCTAATCCCGTGCAGTGCCGCGCTCTGGAGGTCAGGGTGGTCCGGACGCCGGCAACTTGAACCACCACTTTGCTCCTGACCACCGAGGCTTCAAACGGACGTCCAATCCCCCCTCCTTCACGGTAAGTAGGCCGGCCGGTGTGGCCGAGCGGTTCTAGGCGCTACAGTCTGCAACCGCGCGACCACTACGGTCGCAGGTTCGAATCCTGCCTCGAGCATGGATGTGTGTGATGTCCTTAGGTTAGTTAGGTTTAAGTAGTTCTAAGTTCTAGGGGACTGATGACCTCAGATGTTAAGCCCCATAGTGCTCAGAGCCATGTGAAGAATTTGAACTGTAAGTAGTCCTATGTAGGTTTCTGTACCTCAGTCGGTAAAAACAGAAACTTTATTGGATCCGTCATTGTCTGCCTATCAGTCGGCCAGTCTGTCTGTTCGACTGTTAAGACCCCTTCTCAGGAACAGGTGGAAGTATCAAGTTGTAATTTACACTGAAAATCCAAAGAAACTAATACACCTGCCTAATGTCGTGTAGAGCCCCCGCCAGTATGCAGAAGTGCCACAACACGACGTGGCATGGAACTTAACTAATGTAGTGCTGGAAGGAATTGACGGCATGAATAATGCGGGACTGTCCGTAAATTCGTAGGAGTACGAGGGGGTGGAGGTGTCTTCTGAACAGCACGTTGCTTAATAATGTTCATGTCTGGGAAGTTGGGTGGCCAGTGCAAGCGTCTAAACTCATAAGAGCGTTATATTGGAACAAATAAGCCTTCGGTCACAAATATTAAGTCAAAATTGACCTGGTTTCGACGCTACTATGAGCGTCGTCTTCAGCATTAGACTAACTATTCTAAAACATGTTAGGTATATAGTACATTAATAAAATTAAAGTTTGTACTGACTGGAAAAGATGCAGCACTTACAAGTCACATATTAAAAAAGATCTGTGACTTGTAAGTACTGCATCATTTCCAGTCAGTACAAACTTTAATTTTTTTAATGTACTATATACCTAATATGTTTTAGAACAGTTAGTCTAATTCTAAAGACGACGCTCATAGTAGCGTCGAAACCAGGTCAATTTTGACTTAATATTTGTGACTGAGGGCTTATTTGTTCCAATATAATTCTAACACGGCCACTGAACCTTAGCAGCTATGTTCAAAGTTTTACGTTTTCAGAAGAGTGTTCCTAGAAACACTCTATAGCAATTCTGGACGTGTGCGGTGTCGCATTGTCCTGCTGGAATTGTCCAAGTCTGTCGAAATGCAGCCGCGCGGGATTAGCCGAGCGGCCTAGGCGCTGCAGTCATGGACTCTGCGGCTGATCCCGGCGGAGGTCCGAGTCCTCTCTCGGGCATGGGTGTGTGTCTTTGTCCTTAGGATAATTTAGGTTGAGTAGTGTCTAAGCTTAGGAACTGATGACCTTAGCAGTTAAGTCCCATAAGATTTCACACACATTTGAACATTTTTTCTCGGAATGCACAATGGACATGAATGGATGCAGGTGATCAGACAGGATGCTTACGTACGTGACACCGGTCAAAGTCGTTTCTAGACCTATCAGGGGTCCCATATCACTCCAACTGTACACGCCCCACAACACTGCAGAGCCTCCACCAGCTTGAACAGTCTCCTGCTGACGTGCAGGGTCCATGGAGTCATGAAGTTGTCTCCATATCCGTACACGTTTATCCGTTCGACAGAATTTGAAACGAAACTCGTCCGACCAGGGGAGGCGTAAAGCCTTGTGTCGTGCAGTCATCAAGGGTACACGAATGGGCCTTCGGCTCCGGAAGACCATATCAGTGTTCTTTCGTTGAATGGTTCGCACGCTGACATCTGTTGATGGCCCATCACTGAAATCTGCAGAAGTTTGCGGAAGGGTTGCACTTCTGTCACGTTGAACGATTGTGTTCAGTCGCCGTTGGTCCCCCTCTTGCAGAATCTTTTTCCTGCCGCAGACATGTCGCAATATGATGTTTTACCGTATTCCTGAAACTCACGGTATATTCGTGAAATGGTCGTACGGTAAAATACCCACTTCGTAGCTACCTCGGAGATGCTGCGTCCTATCGCTCGTGCGCCGACTGTAACACCACGTTCAAACTCACTTAAATCTTGATAACCTTGCCATTGTAGCAACAGTAATAGATCTAACATCTGTGTCAGACACTTGTCTTATGCCGGCCTGAGTGGCCGAGCGGTTCTAGGCGCTACAGGCTGGAGCCGCGCAACCGCTGCGGTCGCAGGTTCGAATCCTGCCTCGGTAGTTCAAAGTTCTAGGGGACTGATGACCTCAGAAGTTAAGTCCCATACTGCTCAGAGCCATTTGAACCATTTTTGAACTTGTCTTATATAGGCGTTGCCGACCGCAGCTTCAGTGTATTTTACGTACTAAGGTCTATGATCCCTTGGTGGTGAAAAAAATTTGAGCTTCTAAGTCAGTACAATGAAAAGATATTTCTATTTACGTGACATATTTTAATACTCGCAAACTGAGAATCAAAACCTATATAATATTTCCAACGACCTAGAATTACGAAATTTCGCAAGAAGCAAGGTTTCCAGGACAGGCTCCGGAAATATCATTTTGTCATTTGTTGTCCGACTCTCTGTTTGTCTGTTAAGTGTCAAGATCGATAACAGACGAAAATCGTGGAATTCGTAGTTTCACGGGATGGGTGGACTATGACGGCTAATCGGAAAATGAGGCCCAGTCTGTCGTGAAATGGAAACCACAGCAAAAATCAAGTCTTTTCTTTGCAACAGTTTGCTACACATTCCTGTTACTCCTCTACATAGTCGCCGCCCCGCCTTACACTTTAGCATTGTACCAGCTTTCTAATTCCCTCATCATAGAAGGCAGCCGCCTGTGCTTTCCGCCACTTCTCTACGCTTCTCTGTAAATCTCTGTATGTGCCCAAACGTTGTCTTCATAGCCAGAGGTTCATGTGGGCAGACATGAACGTCAGAGGGAGCCAAGTTCACGCTGAATTGTGGGTGATCTAACTCTGCACATTGGCCTGCAGTGTGCATTATAGGTACGTTATGTGGCGTAGCGTGAAATCAGGGGACATTCCGAAGCGAGCACCCATAATTGGGCGGAGACAGTATTGTTTTAGACATTTTCACCTTCTCACTGCGTGCTCAGAACTGAAAAGATCTATGTGGGGCGATCGACAGGCATACTAGAGACACTACCCAACACATTTGTGCAAAGCTTCATCGGATTCTCGTTGTCGTTTCCATTCCGCGCCTTGTCACACCTTATTTTCCGAATAGCCCTTGAGTACATATATGAAGTTTGTACAGAACCCTCAGAGCGCGTATCCTATTCGCACTTGGCAAGTTTTTTTTATTTAATTCTTCACCCAGAAATGTTTCGGAACTATTGCGTCATCTTCAGCTGGTCTCGTTGTTTTTGCTGCAACGCAAATGAGATGTGGTCTAGGAGCAGCATCTTTGAGTAGCAGCCAAAATGTTCAGGGACCACGGTTCGATAGCAAACACTCATCAAATTTTGAATAAAAATCATCAGCAGTGGCGTCCGAAACTTCTGATATAGCCATCGTTCTGCCAATGACCTCGTGAAAGAATGTGGAGGAGCGGACAGAGTTTTAGGGCAACTCTTTCACTTGGGGCACAAAATTGCCCGTAAAACTGGAAGAACCAGTATTGATTCACAGGACATGTGGTCTTTAATTGAAAAAGTGCCATGATAATCTCTAATTTGACGATATATTCGAGATTAATCATTCGGTTCTTTGGGAGGGACTGCCGAGGATGAGGCAGCTATGACTAAGAGACTGAATGATCAGTGAAAGGGTAACATTCTACGAATCTGAAACTAGAATGTCAGAAGTCTGAACGTGGTAAGGAAGCTATACAATCTGAAAATCTAAATGCAAAGTGGAAGTCAGTGAAGTGAAATTGCAGGGAAGTAAGGATTTCTACTCAGACGAATGTAGGGTAATATCAACAACGACAGAAAATGGTACAACGCGAGTAGCACTCATTATAAATAGGCAGAGAGTAAGTTACTCTGAACAGTATAGTGGTAGGACTGTTCTTAGAAGAATCGACAGCAAACCAGCGCCAAGAACAGTAGTTCAGGTATACGCGCAGACGTCGCAAGAGGAAGATGAATGGGTGGGTAAGTAAAAAATGATATTGCACCGGTAATTTAGTCTATAAAGGATATCATGGTTGGAAAGCGGTAGCGGACAAAGGATTAGAAGAAACAGTTAGTGGAGAACATGGAATAAATTTCAGTTAATAATAGCGGATAAATTCTTAGAAACTCATAAGAGAAACATGTATGCTAGGAAAAGGCGCGGAGACACGAAGATTCTAGATGGATTACATCATGGTCAGATAGAGATGTTGAAATGAGATATTGGATTGTAACATGTACCGCGGAGTAGATATAATACCGAATTACAAATAACGTGTGGGAATGCAGCCAGATGACATCTTCAACAATCACCTGTATTTCGACAGGTGCACACGCTACCACTTTCAAGGCACAAGTACAGCAAGGAAGCGCTGTACAAGGGGATTTAAAACCTGTGGAAAAGTAACACACACACACACACACACACACACACACACACACACACACACAATGTGCACATTAGCTCCACCACACAAGCAAAGGTGAGGGACGTCAGAAATTTTCTGTAGTGAATATTAATAACCAACAATCGAGGTAGCAATAACTGTGTCCCTTTGTTTTGTGATAAGGAAGAGAGCACAGTTCCACGCACACTTTATACTGAAATCTCCATATCTGTTTATAAATTCATTCGCTAATTTAATTTCAACTGTTTCCTGGACGTGCATATCTGAATCTTCGTGTTGTTATTTTCCACAGGATGACAGGTGTTAAGGCAATGTTCTGCAGTAGCGGGTTTGCTTGGCTGCTCTGACCGTGTGTGATGCTTATGCTCACTGCAGCAGCCCCCCATGGTCCTGATGGTCTGACCAATTTATGACATGTCACAAGGAATACGATAGACACCCGCCTTACGCAAACCGATATCATCTTTTGCGAATCCTAAAAGTCCCCTAATCCTGGACGGTGGTCGAAAAACACACTTCACATCCTATTTACGCAAAATACGACCAGTCCTGTTGGAAATGCTCCCTGTGTAAGGCAAAAAGGCCGTACACTTTGGCGCCACCTCGGTATTATCTTCGCTCACCAGGGACACGGGTGGTCCTTAGCGCAATGCACGTCTGATCAGTTTTTCTCTACAACCATTGAGACGAAGGCGATTTCGTGATGGTCTAACTCAACTAGAAACATTTGAGGTCGGAGGTGACGTTGGCATTATGAACCAATCTACACATTCCCCATTGACACTGAGTTGGATGGTGAAGACTATCAGCCTATACATGTAAGGCGTTGTGAGTTGGCTCCCCAGATACCAGTTGGCTATTTTTTTCTCTATGGCAATTAATGCAAACTACGACAAATGTAATGTAAGCGTGAACAGCCGTCTGAAGAGGAACCTGTCCGTTAGAAACCTGTAACGGTGGTATCCGTGTAAATAAACAGCTTTATTAATAGTGAGTGCTTGCTGTTATCTTCTTTTCACGTGTCAACATGTATTTTGCACACTGTTGCGGACTCCGAAACGTCGGATTTCGACGAAAAACGAGTGGCATTCAATAAGTATTGCATTTTTTGTGCCAATTTCAGTTGAAAAAGTCCGGAATTTGTTGTGGGACATCGCGGAATATTCCCGCTTCAGCTCCAATGGTTTCATGAAGTTCCGACAGGTGGCAGCACTATATGTAGCCTTCAAAATGGCATCTGTGACGAAGGTGCGTTCCAGGCAGAGAGCTGTCATTGAGTTTCTTTGGGGGGATGATCAGGGCATCGCAGCGATGGGCGAAGCATCTGTAATCATTGCCACAAGGGTGTGCAAACTTGTCCGATTTTTCCCGTACCGGGCGGTCGCACAGAGCTGTGACTCCTGCAATGCTGGAACGTGCGGACACTCTCAGTCGAGATGATCGACGGATCACAATCAAGCACCTCGCTGCACAGCTGGACGTCTCTCTTGGTAGTGCTGACACACTCTTGCACCAGTTGGGGTTCTCAGATGTGTGGCTTACCGCCGAACAGAAGACCATAAAATTCAACGAACGAACTTCTGTGCGGAATTTCTTGCTCGTTACGAGACTGATCGTGACAATTTTCGTTGACTATGGTCGCAGGTGATAAAATATGGGTTCATCGCTTCTAAACGGAAACAAAACGACAGTCCATGTACAAGATGCTACTCCAGGCTGGTGTAAAATTAATGTGCGCAACGGAAAATCATAAACGCTAAAATGAAGATTTGGCCCTGTCTCACTATCCCCTGAAGCAAATCTTAGGATCTCTTAATTCTATAAATTACAATCTAAACATAAATGAATGACGAAGGCAACTAATCCTACCAAACGATAAACGTTGTTCCTGCTTATATATTTATTGTAGATTAAAAAAAAAAACCTTTATATTACAATGTTTACATTTCCTAAGTAACATTACTGATCACTTGCCCAGCTCTGCCCCTTATTATGAATGCGCAGTCTAACATCAGTAACGCGAAATGACTGACATCATCTGCGTACCAAACACTAGAAGACACTACTTTCAAAGATGATCTACGGTGGTGTACAACCTCAGTGGAAATAAAGTAACGTGATTACAGCTGTTCGGCTTTTATAGCCCTAATAAGCCGAAGCAATTTGCGATATCACCTTATGTACTGCGTCTGGTGCGTCGAAGTGATGGTTCTCGTACTCGTCTGCGACGATGGAAGAACTCCAGCCACAAATAAACTCTTTCAAACACTAGGACGGCAGAAGGTGGTCCTCTGACTAATATACTCTAATGCTGTCTTCCGCTCGCTGTGTTCTACCGACGAGAAACGCGAATTCCCAGCCACAAGGACGGAGTTCAGATAATAGACAGAGGAAGTGCTCTCAATTACTGAACGCTGCTACTCAACGACGACTTCCAGCCCGGAGGTAAGGTCCAGAATCGTATAGGTTCGCAACAGTACAGTGCCTAACTGTTCTACCTAAAAACTCTCCTGAGAGCAAGGACAGCAAATCTGTCTGTATTGACAAAGCTGATATGGAGCGACTGTCACACACGGGAGCTCACAAAGGAAGACCTCGTTTCTCCACTGCTGGCTTCCCAGCAAGGCTCGGGTCCCCACCCTCGTAATTCCGAAAACGAGTCATATTCCCGAAACAACGGAATATTCTCCCTCTCTACAGATTCTTCCGAACGCCGACCAACCATATTTTAGTCTTTTGTCGTCCAGCGGGAAAGTTTGCGAGGAAAAACCTATACTTGTACAACGGTACGCCTCTGAGCAAAAATCCTTGGAAATAACCCAGCCTGCGTGGTTTCCGAGGTGTCGCTTCTTCGTTCCTCTCACCTGCGTCCAAGATTTGCAAAGTTCTGAAGTATTGTCCGGTTATCCTTCCGGCCCCTATTACAATAGCGGCCGGCCGTCACCCTATTGTGCTCCAGAGCTCAGGTGGTAAGACATCCGTCTTGCTCTGTTTAAGCAGGAGCAACACACCCGTGTGGGCCTTCCACCCAGGGCTTGAGCTCCGTCTGCCGTTTCATTTCCACTGTCGTTCCAACCTCTACTAGTATGATAATAAAGACACTCCTTCACCTTTCGTGCAATAAGTGTTAACAATTATTTACAAGGCGTACGTGACAATGTCAGTCTCCTTTATATATTCATATATGCCATGTACATCCTGTCACATGATACCTAGCAGAGTACGTGTGGCGTGCACACGGGGGTTTTTTAGGTTAGAGGGACCCCCCCTTGGGCGAAACGATAAAATACCTGACGGCTTACCAGAGAGGACATTATCATCGTTGATAAAGAACGTCCGTCCTCAGAGACCAAAAACAGGAAAAGTTAACGTAATATTGGTAAACTGCAGGAGTATCCAGGGCAAGGTTCCTGAATTAGTATCTCTTATTGAAGGAAATAGTGCGCATATAGTATTAGGAACGGAAAGTTGGTTAAAACCGGAAGTGAACAGTAACGAAATCCTAGACACAGAATGGAATATATACCGCAAGGATAGGATAAACGCCAATGGTGGAGGAGTATTTATAGCAGTAAAGAATTCAATAATATCCAGTGAAGTCATTAGCGAATGCGAATGTGAAATAATCTGGGTTAAGTTAAGTATCAAAGGTGGGTCAGATATGATAGTCGGATGCTTCTATAGACCACCTGCATCAGCAACCGTAGTAGTTGAGCGCCTCAGAGAGAACCTGCAGAACGTCGTGAAGAAGTTTCGTGATCATACTATTGTAATAGGGGGAGACTTCAATCTACCAGGTATAGAATGGGATAGTCACACAATCAGAACTGGAGCCAGGGACAGAGACTCTTGTGACATTATCCTGACTGCCTTGTCCGAGAATTACTTCGAGCAGATAGTTAGAGAACCAACTCGTGAAGCTAACGTTTTAGACCTCATAGCAACAAATAGACCGGAACTTTTCGACTCCGTGAATGTAGAAGAGGGTATCAGTGATCATAAGTCAGTGGTTGCATCAATGACTACAAGTGTAATAAGAAATGCCAAGAAAGGAAGAAAAATATATTTGCTTAACAAGAGTGATAGGGCACAAATCGCAGAATATCTGAGTGACCACCATCAAACGTTCATTTCTGAGGAAGAGGATGTGGAACAAAAATGGAAAAAATTCAGAAACATCGTCCAGTACGCCTTAGATAAGTTCGTACCGACTAAGGTCCAAAACGAGGGGAAAGATCCACCGTGGTATAACAATCATGTACGAAAGGTACTACGGAAACAAAGAAAGCTTCATCATAGGTTTAAGAGTAGTCGAATCATAGCTGATAAGGAAAAGCTGAACGAAGCGAAAAAGAGCGTAAAGAGAGCAATGAGAGAAGCATTCAACGAATTCGAACATAAAACATTGGCAAACAATCTAAACAAGAACCCTAAAAAGTTTTGGTCATATGTAAAATCGGTAAGCGGATCTAAATCCCCTATTCAGTCACTCGTTGACCACGATGGCACCGAAACAGAGGACGACCGAAGAAAAGCAGAAATACTGAATTCAGTGTTCCGAAACTGTTTCACTGCGGAAAATCGTAACACGGTCCCTGACTTCAGCCGTCGCACGGACGCCAAAATGGAAAATATTGAAATAAACGATATCGGAATTGAAAAACAACTGCTATCACTTAGTAGCGGAAAAGCATCCGGACCAGACGAGATACCCTTAAGATTCTACAGTGATTATGCTAAAGAACTTGCCCCCTTTCTATCAGCAATTTATCGTAGATCGCTGGAAGAACGTAAAGTACCTAGCGACTGGAAGAAAGCGCAGGTCGTTCCCATTTTCAAGAAGGGTCATAAATCAGATGCGAATAATTATAGGCCTATTTCGCTTACGTCAATCTGTTGTAGAATAATGGAACATGTTTTGTGTTCTCGTATTATGACGTTCTTAGATAATACAAATCTCCTTCATCATAACCAACATGGATTCCGCAAACAGAGATCATGTGAAACTCAGCTCGCCCTATTTGCCCAAGAAATTCACAGTGCCGTAGACACTGGCGAGCAGATTGATGCCGTATTCCTGGACTTCAGGAAGGCATTTGATACGGTTCCGCACTTACGTTTAGTGAAAAAAATACGAGCTTACGGAATATCGGACCAGGTTTGTGATTGGATTCAGGATTTCCTAGAAGAAAGAACACAACATGTCATTCTTAACGGTTCAAAATCTGCAGATGTAGAGGTAATTTCGGGAGTACCGCAGGGAAGCGTGATAGGACCTTTATTGTTTACAATATACATAAATGACTTAGTTGACAACATCGGTAGCTCCGTGAGGCTATTTGCAGATGACACGGTTGTCTACAAGAAAGTAGCAACATCAGAAGACTCGTACGTACTCCAGGAGGACCTGCAGAGGATTAATGCATGGTGCGACAGCTGGCAGCTTTCCCTAAACGTAGATAAATGTAATATAATGCGCATACATAGGGGCAGAAATCCATTCCAGTACGATTATGCCATAGGTGGTAAATCATTGGAAGCGGTAACGACCGTAAAATACTTAGGAGTTACTATCCGGAGCGATCTGAAGTGGAATGATCACATAAAACAAATAGTGGGAAAAGCAGGCGCCAGGTTGAGATTCATAGGAAGAATTCTAAGAAAATGTGACTCATCGACGAAAGAACTAGCTTACAAAACGCTTGTTCGTCCGATTCTTGAGTATTGCTCATCAGTATGGGACCCTTACCAGGTTGGATTAATAGAAGAGATAGACATGATCCAGCGAAAAGCAGCGCGATTCGTCATGGGGACATTTAGTCAGCGCGAGAGCGTTACGGAGATGCTGAACAAGCTCCAGTGGCGGACACTTCAAGAATGGCGTTACGCAATACGGAGAGCTTTATTATCGAAATTACGAGAGAGCACATTCCGGGAAGAGATGGGCAACATATTACTACCGCCCACATATATCTCGCGTAATGATCACAACGAAAAGATCCGAGAAATTAGAGCAAATACGGAGACTTACAAGCAGTCGTTCTTCCCACGCACAATTCGTGAATGGAACAGGGAAGAGGGGATCAGATAGTGGTACAATAAGTACCCTCCGCCACACACCGTAAGGTGGCTCGCGGAGTATAGATGTAGATGTAGATGTAATTGTGTGTGTATATCACAGCAAAGTATGTGGATGAACTCTTGTAAGGCGCGAGATTATAGCCACCTTACACATGGAATGGCACCACACCCCATCATCTCTCCTCCGAAGAAAACGTTAATAGCCGCACCCTCACCCGGTATAATAGCGACGGTCTTCTGGGACTGCGAAGAGGTTATTCTGTTTGCTGTTCTCTCTCATGGTGCCACGATGCACTCAGAAGTGCATTGTACTACACTCAGGAAATTGAAGAAACGACTTCAATATGTTCGTCACCACAAAAAAGCAAACGAACTTCTCCTTCCCAATGACAATGCAAGGTCTCACACAAGTCGGCGCACCCGAGAAGAGCTCACAAAACTTCGTTGGACTGTTCTTCCTCACCCACCCTACAGCCCAGACTTCGCGCCTTCCGACTTCCATCTGTCACGCCCAATGAAGGATGCACCCTGCGGGAAGCAGTAAGTGGATGACGTAGAGGTTATTGATGCAGCAAGATGTTGGCTCTGACGTCGACCAGTAGAGCGGTTCCATGTGGACAAACAAAAAAATGGTTCAAATGGCTCTGAGCACTATGGGACGTAACATCTGTGGTCATCAGCCCCCTAGAACTTAGAACTACTTAAACCTCACTAACCTAAGGACATCTCACACATCCATGCCCGAGGCAGGATTCGAACCTGCAACCGTAGCGGTCGCGCGGTTCGAGACTGAAGCGCCTATAACCGCTCGGCCACCCTGGCCGGCTGTGGACAAACAGGGCTTCACCGTAAGGTGGTGTAAGACTGTCGCATTGAACGTAAATTATGTTGAGAAATAGCGTTCCTTAGCCAATGGAGTGGGGAACAGTATGATACACTGGAATCCTGAATAAAATCAACCTGCTTTCAGAAAGAAACGATTTATTTCGTCAAGAAAAAAAAATGTGTTGCATTTCTTCCTGAACGCCCCTCTTAGCAGTAGGAATGTTTTTGTTGCAAGTTGTATTAATAATTGGCAAACAATGCTGTACAATTGCAATAAAGTCATGAGACGTTCAATTGACTCTTTTACTAGAACATGTTAGGCGTTTCGGGTGTACACCCATCTTCAGACATCGCAAACGTTTCAACTCCTTCCTAACCAACCAGGCATACAGCTTTGACAACTCAAATAAAGTGTCCAATAAATTTCTGATGTCTGAAGATGGGTGTAATCCCGAAACGCGTAGCATGTTCTAATAAAACACTCAATTATACATCTCATGACTTAATTGCGATTTTACAGCATTAGTTGCCAATTATTACCATAAAAATGATCGCAGGCCTCAGACGGGATTTTACGTCCTGCATATCGAGTCGTCTTAACACGAGTCACTACCATATATTTGTGGTATTACAGGAATATTTCGCATTATGTTTTGAATCAGCCTAACCGAAGTAAAAAAGGAGACTCCTCATGTCCTTTATATATTGGAGCCCCTAGAGGAAAGCATGGCTTGGGACAAATATCATACACCATCTGCTAACGCATGTTCGAAATACTTTCTCCATGTTAACAGAATTCTTGGTAGAACAACATTATAATAAATGACAAGCACCAGTTTGCTTTTGTTCTGCAATATTACACTACTGGCCATTAAAATTGCTACACCACGAATATGACGTGCTACAGGCGCGAAATTTAACCGACGGGAAGAAGATGCTGTGATATGCAAATGATTAGCTTCTCAGAGCAATCACACAAGGTTGGCGCCGGTGGTGACACCTACAACGTGCTGACATGAGGAAAGCTTCCAACCGATTTCACATACACAAACAGCAGTTGACCGGCGTTGCCTGGTGAAACGTTGTTGTCATGCCTCGTGTAAGGAGGAGAAATGCGTACCATCGCGTTTCCGACTTTGATGAAGGTCGGATTGTAGCCTATTGCGATTGCGGTTTATCGTATCGCGACATTGCTGCTCGCTGTGGTCGAGATCCAATGACTGTTAGCAGAATATGGAATCGGTGGGTTCAGGAGGGTAATACGGAACGCCGTGCTAGATCCCAACGGCCTCGTATCACTAGCAGTTGAGATAACAGGCATCTTATCCGCATGGCTGCAACGGATCGTGCAGTCACGTCTCGATCCCTGAGTCAACAGATGGGGACGTTTGCAAGACAACAACCATCGGCACGAACAGCTCATGTAGTTTTAACCAACTGACGCGGTTGGAAACCCGAGAACATTTTATTCACCTACACGAACAGTTCGACGACGTTTGCAGCAGCATGGACTATGAGCTCGGAGACCATGGCTGCTGTTACCCTTGACGCTGCATCACAGACAGGAGCGCCTGCGATGGTGTACTCAACGACGAACCTAGATGCACGAATGGCAAAACGTCATTTTTTTGGAGGAATCCAGGTTCTGTTTACAGCATCGTGATGGTCGCATCCGTGTTTGGCGACATCGCGGTGAACGCACATTGGAAGCGTGTATTCGTCATCGTTATACTGGCGTATCACCCGGCGTGATGGTCTGGAGTACCATTGGTTACACGTCTCGGTCACCTCTTGTTCGCAGTGACGGCACTTTGAACAGTGGACGGTACATTTAAGATATGTTACGACCCGTGGCTCTACCCTTCATTCGATCCCTGCAAAACCCTACATTTCAGCAGGATAATGCACGACCACATGTTGCAGGTCCTGTACGGGCCTGTCTGGAGACAGAAAATGTTCGATTGCTGCCCTGGCCAGCACATTCTCCAGATCTCTCACCAACTGAAAACGTCTGGTCAATGATATCCGAGCAACTGGCTCGTCACAATACGCCAGTCGCTACTTTTGATTGACTGTGGTATCGTGTTGAAGCTGCATGTGCAGCTGTACCTGTACACGCCATCCAAGCTCTGTTTGACTCAATGCCCAGGCGTATCAAGGGCGTTATTACGGCCAGAGGTGGTTGTCTGGGTAGTGATTTCTCAGGATATATGCACCCAAATTGCGTGCAAATGTAAGCACATGTCAGTTCTAGTATAATATATTTGTCCAATGAATAACCGTTTGTCATCTGCATGTCTTCTTGGTGTAGCAATTTTAATGGCCAGTAGTGTATATTGGAATCCTGAATAAAATCAGGCTGCTTTCAGAAAAAAATGTATCACATTACTTCCTTAACTTCCTCTTAGCATTAGGAAAGTTTTTGTTGCAGGTTGTATTAATAATTGGCAATCAATGCTGTATAATCGCAATAAAGTCATGAGATGTTCAATTGACTCTTTTTATCAGAACATTTTACGCGTTTCGGATTTACACCCATCGTCAGATACCACAAACTTCAACTCATTCCTAACCAACCAGCCGTACAGCGTTGACAACTCAAAGAAAGTGTCCAATAAGTTTGTGATCTCTGAAGATGGGTGTAATCACGAAACGCGTAACATGTCCTAATAAAAGAGCAACTGAACATCTCATGACTTTACTGCGATTGTACAGCATTGATTGCCAATTATTAACATAAAAATGATTGCAGGCTTTTTTATGTCCTGTATATCAAGTTTTATTAACACGAGACACTACAATTTATTTGTGATATCACAGGAACATTTAGCATTATGTTTTGAATTAGTCTAACTGAAGTAAGAAAGAAGGCTCCTCATGTCCTTTAAAAATTGGAACCCCTAGAGGAAAGCATAGCTTGGGACAAATATCATAGGCCATCTGCTAACGCATGTTCGAAATACTTTTTCCATGATTTGTCACCTGGATCAAGTCTAGGAGCATGCTCTAGAGCAGGGCTTCCCAACGTGTGGTCCGCGGACCCCTTAGGGGTCCGCTGGCTCTTTCTAGGGGGTCCGCGGCCACCCTTCACCAAATCGTGTAAAATAATGAGTAAAATTATTGAATAAAAATGTGAAAATCAAATTCATCACTATTTTCTTGTGTGAAAAACGTGTGTACTTTTAGTTCAGGTCGTATTCCCAAGCAGCCTTTGCGGTTCCTAACTGAGAACGCATACACAGTTTAGTGCCTGAGAATGCGGCTTCTCTGATCGACTGTTTCGCAACATTACGGGGGTTGTTTGTGCGACAGCCCGCGGTGGTAGATGCGCTGAAACCTTTTACGCATGCGCAGAGCGAGCTTTGTCGGCCAATCACAGCGCTCGCTGGCACGTATGCGGCCCCAGGCATCATTAAATGTTAAACTTGCTTTGTCAGTGCACTACCTATTTCATAAGTCGATTTTTGACCTTCAAGTTGTTTTCATTCATCTCTAAACCGAAGACTATTGATATTCCGGGTGGGGGGGGGGGGGGGGGGGGAGGAGGTGGGGAGTCATTGGGAACATGAAACTTGCATTAAGAAGCTTTCAGTTCCCATGGGCTTTGCTCTTGACGGACGGGGGGTCCACCATGGATTTTCAACTGAAGAAGGGGTCCACCAGCTGAAAAGGTTGAGAAGCCCTGCTCTAGAGTACCGAGAACATAACAGCACTGAAAAAGCGAGTTTTGCGAAAAATATGAAACTACGAACGTGTTCCACTTACACTCTTCATTGAATAGCAATCCTGACGGAAAATGTCGTTTCCAAAGTATTGCCGGACAAGGGATGCAATAAACAGAAAAGCTTCAGTTTTGTGCCAGGTCGAGGACTTTCTGTTTTGCCCTCGTACGTTGGAAGTGGTCACGCACCAACCAAGTACTTTCAGAATCCTCTCTGAAGTTCGCTGGCCGCGCGAATGTCGCTTGTATGTAGCTGGGATAGTGTGGGGATCTCGCCACTGGAGGAGAGTGAATCCGGCTGACGGTGGCGGCGTTGTGCGGCGGTGATAGGTGGTGGGGATTACGGCGGGCGCTGATTGGCTTAGCAGCCGCGACACCCGCCAATTACCGTGATGGCCCTCCTCAGTGCGGTGCATCCCCGCGGCCGCTGGCGCCTCCTGGACTGGCGACAGACAGGGACAAGGCGCCGCGCCGCTGCTCTGCCAACTTGCCCCATAAATTACGGGCCGGCGGTAATTAGCGGAAATAAACCCGGGCAGGGGGGAGGCCTGCGCTCCGGCGCGCCGACAGCCAACTGTTCCTGACGATGGCGCCGACCCAGCGCCCGAAACGTCGTCCAGCGACGGCGCCACCGCCAACAAATTAGTCGCCACAAGTGGCCGTACGTCTTCGTTTAGATGTCAGAAACATTACATGCGCGGATAAGAAGCGCGGTTTCAGCTCAGCCGCTGTACACAACTGTGAATAAATTTTACCATCAGTTTACCCATAAGAATCATTGTCTGTATTATGTAAATACTCGTATATTCCTCACCACCTCCTAAACCATAGGTGGATTTCACCGAAACTTGGCACACGCACCACTTACCACCTGGAAAGAAGCACTGTGGGAATACAGAACCACCTACCTCCTATAGGGATGGGTGATAAAAGCATCACTCAGGATCGCCTGGAGCGAGTTCAACACAACCGATAAACATGCGACCTACGCATGGGCTACCTAATATGTTCCAAAACGCCGTGCATGTGAACAGGATTCTTCCTGGTCTCGTACTTCGGCTTCAATTTGTAATAAAAAGACAGGGCCAAAGTGTCTTGGATAGCACTTGGACATGGGACCATTTGTACACCCAACAGAAGGACCGTCTTAGTGTCATTTCCCTGTTGTGCAGAGACAAAGTATGAATATCACACACTTCTACCTGCTTGGGCAAATGGGGAAAATCGTACGGTTCTTTTTGCATTTAAGGCTGTATACGGTGGCCTTAAGCGGCTTGCGGAGGAACCATTAATTCATGCGCGGCTTACCATTTTTTTGTACCAAAATCGAGTCACGGATTCCAAGACGGTTATTAAATAGTTCAAATGGCTCTGAGCACTATGGGACTTAACTTCTGAGGTCATCAGTCCCCTAGAACTTAGAAGTACTTAAACCTAACTAACCTAAGGACATCACACACATCCATGCCCGATGTAGGATTCGAACCTGCGACCGTAGCGGTCACGCGGTTCCAGACTGAAGCGCCTAGAACCGCTCGGCCACACCGGCCGGTAAGACGATTATTCGCAGCACATGTCTGAAATGTGTACGATATGTTACTACGATACTGATCTCGAAAACCCTTGAAAATTTTCTAGATATTTTTATCTATCCGTTTCCGAGATACAACGGTTCAAAGTTACCTTACATGTACAAGTAAAATGCAACTGAGGCGAAATGTAAACAGTAAGTAGCCGCAATAAATTGTTTGAAATTTAACGGTATATTCTCTAGTCATGTGTCTAGAAATGCCATCTTTCCGTTTTCAAAAATTTTCACCCGTTACCGGTATCGAGAAAGACCCCAAGACATGGTGTTTGGATACCAATCACGAGCCACAGATTCCAGGACGACTGTGCACAGCAAAATGATTAATTTTTATGATACATTCCTAAGAGCCCGGCCTCGAACAACCCAGAGAATTTTCTTGATGTTGTTATCCGGTCCCAAGGCACAGAGTTTCAAAGTTGCCCTGCTTATACACATAAAATACACACGTAAAATCTGATGTGAGGTGAAAACGTAGTTTATAGTGTCAAGTAGCACGAAGAAATATGCTATTAAGTGTCTCCGTTGTCGGTAGAAGGGTTCCGAGAATCACATGTTGTAGAACTGAAGTTAATGCGAAATTTTTGTGTACGTAAAGTTCGGTCTGACGAGGAATCTCATGAGTGCAAAGTCGCAAAAGGTCTTCAAGATGAGTCAGTGGAATGTGGTGGTGTCGTATACGCTCGACTGTGTGGACAATGTACATGAAGAGTACAATGAGGACGATGTGTACTGAACAAGTGAAAGTGATACTGAAACAGGTGTCGAGCCGTGTAGTTTATCATCCTTGTCGGACAGGGAGCCACAAATCCCGTCTCCATCTGAACGTAGTGAAAGGACAATCGTCCACGGAGGGGGTACTAAACATAATTACGTTCATGGAAGATAATCCACAGCATGATAAAAAAGCAATTATGAACATATTTCGAATACGTCCGCCGCAATATGATCGTGCAGTGCATAAGAAAAACTACGGATATTCAAGGGTAGACAAGGCGTATTTGCGAGTTTCAAGGATGTTCGATACGATTTACAGGATTTGCATGGTAGTGATCTTCTACGTTATGTACACCAAATTGCGCGAGACATGGATTACAGTAATTTCAATGGCAGCAGTGGATGGTTGCATAACTTCTAACAAAAAAATTGGTTCAAATGGCTCTGAGCACTATGCGACTTAACTTCTGAGGTCATCAATCCCCTAGAACTTAGAACTAATTAAACCTAACCAACCTAATGACATCACACACACCCATGCCCGAAGCAGGATTCGAACCTGCGACCGTAGCGGTCGCTCGGTTCCAGACTATAGCGCCTAGAACCGCACGTAACTTCAAACAGTGCTACAGAATTGAAAGACGGAAGATAATGAAACTTCATAGAAAGAGTAATTTTGACGATACATAGCAAATTCCACAATCTGTAATTTCTAAAATTTGTAGATGAAATAAACAAATTTATTCCATTCTCGAGTAAGGAATTTGTTTTCAGCTCCGACCAGTTGGAATCCGAAGAAGAAATGCATATGAAAGGAACTGTGGAAATTAGAGGTTCCAAGATAGTTGTATGAAGATACACTAACGTCAATGCCTTAACGCATTAGTATACACTTATGCCGACTGTCAATCTGGATAGTAAAATGGTTGGAAAGTTATTTATTACGCTGCGAGACGTTGGAGAAGCTCTGCCCTCTAAGATCCTTTCTCGTGTGCGTGATCTTGCAAAGGAAGTGTGGAACATTTACGTTAAAACAAGCAAGAATGGCAACATGGACGTGAGAGAACAAATAACTTGCTTTCGCTTGATTCCTGGTATCCGCATAAAAATTTTGTTCTTTTAGAGCAAACTATCCCTCTTGAAAAGTGCATTGCATTGCAGTTCATACTATCTAGAACAACTGGACAAGCTCAACCTCTGCGTGTTTGTCTTTTCGTGCCTATAAAATATTATCGCAATATCTGCTGCTAATCCTCTAATGATAGCCAGTTTCACGCTGCTATACAGGGTGGCAGCCAGCCAAGGAATATTTTAGGGGAATTGATTAAAAAACATATTTCAAAGGCCCAGTGAAATCTTTACAAGTTCTCTCCCAGAGTAACTTACGCTGTATGTACGTGACACAAGTTGCTGACAAGAGATGCCCTGAGAGCTCTGATGAATCTGCTAGCGAATTCGCACAATTGGTTTTAGCCAATAGCGTGCGTGGGATACAGGTCACGTGTGTGGACGCTGGTGTGTTCTGCGGTGCGGAACACAGTTGCCTCTCTCTCTTGTAATCCAGACCTCGAGCAGAACAGACGTCTTTTCGGAAGGCAGAGCCTCCGGCTCTGCTTTTCACGACCGGCCAGCACCGTAAGTTAACATGAACCGCTTCCACTTCCGTTGCCCATTTCAATTAATTGTTCGACCTCCTAGACGCCTAAACCTGGTAACTTCCCACCCTAGGCGCGCCCTTGTACATCGTACATTCAAATATATTTCCTCTTTATTGTACCTAATTTCCTGTGTTGTCATTCAACGGCAGGCCTGGATGACCACTCTCAAATCCTGACCGCTCGACCTCCTGCACACTGCCGTCACGAGGCACATGTAACAAACTTCTCCCCCCTTCCCTGACCGTATTCATTAACAATGGTGACCAGCAGTTGGTGTCAGAAGTGGGATCCCACTGACTGTATACATCAACACCGCACTGGATAGCCGCGCAGTCTGGGGGGCCTTGCCACGGTTCGCACGGCTCTCCCCGTCGGAGGTTCGAGTCCTCCCTCGGGCATGAATGTGTGTGATGTCCTTAGGTTAGTTAGGTTTAAGTACTTCTAAGTTCTAGGGGACTGATGACCTCAGATGTTAAGTCCCATAGTGCTCAGAGCCATTTGAACCATTTTGAACCTCCCTCAGGCTTGGGTGTGTGTGTTGTCCCTACAATAAGTTAATTTAAGTTAGATTAAGTGGTGTGTAAGCCTAGCGACAGACGGCCTCAGCAGTTTGGTCCCACAGGAACTTACCACTAACCACCCCATCCAGTTTCACGCTAAACTCCACCACAGATTGTTTCGCATTCGGCTACATGCCATCGCACTCCATCAGTTCTTATCACCCCGCTACACTAATATGATTCTATGTTCTTTACGAGTGGATGCCTAGTTGAACGTTCTGCACGGATTGTAACTTTCAAGGAGTTCGCCTTCGATCTTTATGATGCGAACCTTTGCGATCACTATGATACGCCATTTTTCAGTCGGTGTTCATGGTGCAAGGTAATGGTTTGTTTCGAATCCTCCTTGAATGTCGACGATGTCCATCTTGTGAAATGTACAAAAATACAAATCTGTGTGAAACCTTATGGGACTTAACTGCTAAGGTCATCAGTCCCTAAGCTTACACACCGTTTAACCTAAATTATCCTAAGGGCAAAGCCACACGCCCATGCCCGAAGGAGGACTCGAACCTCCGCCGGGACCACCCGCACGGTCCATGATTGCAGCGGCTGAGACCGCTCGGCTAATCCCGCGCGGCTGTGAAGTGTAATAGATATGTCTCTATAGAAGTTTGATCTATCTATGTTCAGGACACCCGTTTTCTGTCTCCCTCCCGATACATATGATGAGACACTAGTAGCTAATATTTTTCCTGTTGTAATTGTTAACACAGCACTTTCATGTGAGCCTCACTAAACATTGAACTTGCAACCTCCCACTCAAGGGGTTCCTTGTGAATTGTAAAATTAGTTTTGCGTTATTTCAATTTCACACATGTCAAATATCAAAATTTTACTGACCCGTAAAGTACTTTTCCTGATGTGTCAGGGGAAAGGAGGAAATCAGCGAAAAACTGCAGAAAAGCCGAATATGCTCCTGTTTGTAAGACTCTGACTGAAAATTGGGGTACCAGTCTCATTCAACCTATTTCAGCACCTTTAAAAAATTTGACATGCGAACATATTCCTGCTTTTTTATGCTGAGAGATTAGACATTGGCAGTGGGAAGGAGACGCAAAAGTAACAAATATTGGAAGACAGTAGACAGTAGTTGTTGTTAGAAAGAGCAAAGAAAACGGTGACTGTGTGAAAGACAGAGATGGACACACAGGCTGTGGAACGTAAGAGTCAGTGGCCGAACAGTAGTAGGAAATGAGTGAAGGAGAAAGTGCCAGTGCGACAGGAATAAAGAGAAGGCAGAATTGAAAGTGGATGAGAGCTATTGATGGTGACAGACAGACTCTATGACAATGACAACGAGGGGGAGAGAGATAGTCACATTCAGAAGATACGGCAGCAGTGGAAAGGAATGACTAAGATATAGCAGTAAGAAACAGCAACAGGGAAACAGTAAGAGGAGACAGTAGTAGTAGGAGAGAACGAAAGAGACTCTGGTTGTGAGACAGGAGACAATGACAGAGAGACACGAAGAGATAATAACAGTTAATTGGGGCGAAAGCGTGAGTGAGAATGGGCAAATGGTAGTGGATGGGTATGAGAGATTTACAGCAGTAGACTAGTGGGTGTGAGCGAGTTACAGTCAGGGAGGCTTCTGGGAGCGAGTGGCACAAAGTAACAATGTGGACGCGATCGAACCGCGGTATTGACGGTCTAGGCATGGTTTAACTACAGACAACACGAGCCATGTACCTCCTTCCTGGTGGAATGACTGGAACTGATCGGGTGGCGGATCCCCTCCTTTTAGTAGGACTGTTCATGCATGGTTGTTTACATCTTTTGGAGGGTTTAGTGACATCTCTGAACAGTTAAAGGGACAGTGTCTGTGTTACAGTATCCACAGTCCACGTCTATCCTCTGGAGTTCTGGGATCTGGGGTGATACAATTTTTTTTATGTGTGTACAAACCTTGAGAATACAATGGTACATTTCTTTTAGAGAGGTTGGTTAAATTCGCAAACACCTGGCAATGAACGGTTTATAAAGTAAAAAGATATGCGAGGGATCT